>NC_090400.1:59062788-59354588 GCF_036365525.1 Heterodontus francisci
GGCTGCAGAGCTGGGCTGAGAGATGGCAAATGGAGTTTAATGCGGAAAAGTGTGAGGTGATTCACTTTGGAAGGAGTAACAGGAATGCAGAGTACTGGGCTAATGGGAAGATTCTTGGTAGTGTAGATGAGCAGAGAGATCTTGGTGTCCAGGTGCATAAATCCCTGAAAGTTGCCACCCAGGTTAATAGGGCTGTTAAGAAGGCATATGGTGTGTTAGCTTTTATTAGTAGGGGGATCGAGTTTCGGAGCCACGAGGTCATGCTGCAGCTGTACAAAACTCTGGTGAGACCGCACCTGGAGTATTGCGTGCAGTTCTGGTCACCGCATTATAGGAAGGATGTGGAAGCTTTGGAAAGGGTGCAGAGGAGATTTACTAGGATGTTGCCTGGTATGGAGGGAAGGTCTTACGAGGAAAGGCTGAGGGACTTGAGGTTGTTTTCGTTAGAGAGAAGGAGGAGGAGAGGTGACTTAATAGAGACATATAAGATAATCAGAGGGTTAGATAGTGTGGATAGTGAGAGTCTTTTTCCTCGGATGGTGATGGCAAACACGAGGGGACATAGCTTTAAGTTGAGGGGTGATAGATATAGGACAGATGTGAGAAGTAGTTTCTTTACTCAGAGAGTAGTAGGGGCGTGGAACGCCCTGCCTGCAACAGTAGTAGACTCGCCAACTTTAAGGGCATTTAAGTGGTCATTGGATAGACATATGGATGAAAATGGAATAGTGTAGGTCAGATGGTTTCACAGGTCGGCGCAACATCGAGGGCCGAAGGGCCTGTACTGCGCTGTAATGTTCTATGTTCTATGTTCTCGATGCTGCCAGACCTGCTGAGTGGTTCCAGCATTTCTTGTTTTTATTTCAAATGAAGTAAGAGTCTGGTGCTCAACACCCACCTCGAAATACAGCCTTATTCCAAATTCTTTCCTCTGCAGCAAAAGTTGTTGAAAACTTTTTGCAGTTCCCTCCTCAGCTCTCCCTCTCCAGCAGCACCTCCAGCAACTGACTGCAGCACTGTCAGCTGCACCTCGTTGAGGCACTCAGCATTCCCAATCACAGAGGAGCCAATCCCCGTTTTTTTTTTACTCTGTATCTAACCCCGTACTGTACCTGTCCTGGGAGTGTTTGATGGGACAGTGTAGAGGGAGCTTTACTCTGTATCTAACCCCCGTGATGTACCTGTCCTGGGAGTGTTTGATGGGACAGTGTAGAGGGAGCTTTACTCTGTATCTAACCCCGTACTGTACCTGTCCTGGGAGTGTTTGATGAGGACAGTGTAGAGGGAGCTTTACTCTGTTTCTAACCCAGCAGATGGAAGGCAGGATCTAGTGAATACACAAGTTAAGAGTCTCTTTATGTCTCCTTGAGAGCCATGAGAAACTCGGCCAAGCCTCCTCAAGGAAACCCTTGGCCTCAGACAGCTCCAATTCTGACCTCCACACAGAGCTCCCGATCAGAGGATGCTCCACCTCCCTGTAAATATGGGGACCAGGTGATTGAGAACACATGGGAGATCAGTAATGGATGGGAAGCAGTAACAGACGGGGGAATCAGTAACGGACAGAGATCTGTAACGGACGGGGATCAGTAACGGACGGGGAATTGATAAGAGGGAGGTCGTTCGCTCCACTGGATTACACCCTCAGTGGTGAAAGTGATAAATTTGAGTCTGAGGTGTGGTAGGCCGCTGCTGCCCAGGGCCAGGCTGGGTGACGAGCCCTCAATGATCACTCACAGGTAGTTGGGAAGCAATAATACCAAGTGAATGAAGCTGGTAAAATGCTTCTGAAGTGATCTTGTTTTGTCAACAGTTTTAAGAAGCTGTGGGGATGGCGAATGCCGGTGTCACGAAGAGAACAGAGAGCTTATGGTGTCATCCAGAATGAGTACAAGAAGCTGGGCAGCATGTCCTTTGCTGAGATAGCTGTCCTCATCCTCTTCATCCTCTTGATCATCCTGTGGTTCACGCGTGATCCCGGCTTTATACCAGGCTGGGGAACAGTCCTGTTTGACAAAAACGGCAAGGAGTGAGTATTGAAGCCAGGGTAAGAGAACCAGGGGCTGGTCTGTGAAGTGAAGAGAGCACAGCTACACAGCTACTACTGTGCTTTTACAAAAGGACTTGCATTTCTGTAGCGCCTTTCACCACCACTGGATGTCCCAAAGCGTTTCGCAGCCAATGAAAGACTTTTTTAAGTGTAGTCACTGTTGCAATGCGGCAGTCAATTTCGACACAGCAAGATCCCACAAACGGCAATGAGATGATGACCAGATAATCTGTTTTTATGATGTTGATTGATAAATATTGGCCCCAGGACACTGGGGGGAAATCCCACCTAGTCTTCTTCCAGTAGTGACCGTGGGATCCTTTATGTCCACCTGAGAGGGCAGACAGGGCCTGGGTTTAACGACTCATCTGAAAGACGGTGCCTCCAACAGTGCAGCACTCCCTCAGTACTGACCCCCCAACCGTGCAGCGCTCCCTCAGTACTGACCCTCACACAGTGCGGCACTCCCTCAGTATTGACCCTCCAACAGTGCGGCACTCCCTCAGTACTGCCCCTCCGACAGTGCAGCACCCCCTCAGTACTGCCCCTCCGACAGTGCAGCACTCCCTCAGTACTGACCCCCCAACCGTGCAGCGCTCCCTCAGTACTGACCCTCCAACAGTGCGGCACTCCCTCAGTACTGCCCCTCCGACAGTGCAGCACTCCCTCAGTACTGCCCCTCCGACAGTGCAGCACTCCCTCAGTACTGCCCCTCCGACAGTGCAGCACTCCTTCAGTACTGACCCTCCGACAGTGCAGCACTGCCTCAGTACTGACCCTCCGACAGTGCAGCATTCCCTCAGTACTGATCCTCTGACAGTGCAGCACTCCCTCAGTACTGACCCTCCGACAGTGCAGCACTCCTTCAGTACTGACCCTCCGACAGTGCAGCACTGCCTCAGTACTGACCCTCCGACAGTGCAGCATTCCCTCAGTACTGATCCTCTGACAGTGCAGCACTCCCTCAGTACTGACCCTCCGACAGTGCAGCACTCCCTCAGTACTGACCCTCCGACAGTGCAGCACTCCTTCAGTACTGACCCTCCGACAGTGCAGCACTGCCTCAGTACTGACCCTCCGACATTGCAGCATTCCCTCAGTACTGATCCTCTGACAGTGCAGCACTCCCTCAGTACTGACCCTCCGACAGTGCAGCACTCCCTCAGTACTGATCCTCTGACAGTGCAGCACTCCCTCAGTACTGCCCCTCCGACAGTGCAGCACTCCTTCAGTACTGACCCTCCGACAGTGCAGCACTCCTTCAGTACTGACCCTCCGACAGTGCTTAAAGGTGGAGAGAGAGAGGTTTAGGGAGGAAATTGCAAAGCTTCGGGTGCAGCCAGCTGAATGCACAGCCACTAATATTAGAGCAATTAAAATTGGGAGAACAGGATGGAGAATTGTCAGATTAGATCCAGGAAAAAGAGCTCTGTAGCAATGGGAATGCCTAGCGACTTGTGTAGGGGAGGAGGGGGAACTGGTGGGAGGGTAGCTCCTGATCCAACCTATCTTGGGGTCCATCCCTCAGCAGCCTGTGAATAAGGCCTACACAGGTGGGTGGGGGGAGTGGGGGGCTGGGGGATGATTTTCCAATTTGACCAGAGTGTACAGAACACACTCATCCGAAAGGAGCCTCCGAGGGGTAGTAATCCCAATGCAATCCCTGCTCCTGCCCATACCAGGATTATAAAGAAAACCTGGAAACATATATTGGAGAGCCAATAGAGATTGGAGTTGTAACAGCTTCTGTGGAGCTGCTGTAACACAAACAGTCCATTGTCTTATTGGGAATCTCGCCAAGAACCTTTTCTGAGAATAAAGCTGGAATGAATACATCGCCTAGGGTTACCGTCAGTTCCCTGCACTCGTTCTTGGAGTGAGATGAGAGGTCCCATCAAGTGCCAACATCAAGCACAATGCAGTCAGATGTAACATGGATTAAATGCAGGATAAACTATCTGGATGGTGTGCTGGGGGAGCTCCACGTACACATTAGCACAGCTGAGACACACACACGTGCCGTTCCCAGGGAATTTCTCCCCATCCCCAGCGGGGATTCTGATTACTCTGGTTACTGCCAGAGTTGATCGGAACATAGGGACATAGTTACTCTGTGTGTGTGTGTGAGGTGGGGTGGGGGGGGTGCGGGGTAGGTGGGCTTGATGCTCCTCTTCACCCGACTGCTCCCGCTCCCCCTCCCCGCACACCTATAACTGGATCAAAGCGGAAAATGTTGGAAAACTGGAGAGAGAAACAGGTTAATGCTCTAGGTTGGACACGTCCTCTTCCTCAACTCAAACAACGCAGGCGTCCATCAGAGGGAAATGGGGTGGAGGGTGTGGTGAGGTGGGAAATGGTGTGGAGGGTGTGGTGAGGTGGGAAATGGGGTGGAGGGTGTGGTGAGGTGGGAAATGAGGTGGAGGGTGTGGTGAGGTGGGAAATGGGGTGGAGGGTGTGGTGAGGTGGGAAATGGGGTGGAGGGTGTGGTGAGGTGGGAAATGGGGTGGAGGGTGTGGTGAGGTGGGAAATGGGGTGGAGGGTGTGGCGAGGTGGGAAATGGGGTGGAGGGTGTGGCGAGGTGGGAAATGGGGTGGAGGGTGTGGTGAGGTGGGAAATGGGGTGGAGGGTGTGGTGAGGTGGGAAATGGGGTGGAGGGTGTGGTGAGGTGGGAAATGGGGTGGAGGGTGTGGTGAGGTGGGAAATGGGGTGGAGGGTGTGGTGAGATGGGAAATGGGGTGAATTGTTACTTTAGCACTGGGTGTAAAACTGGCACCACTTATTGACTGCCTGTTATCAAAACGATCGATGATTGCCATTGATAGTCTGGTTTCTATATCAGTCAGCACCAGTTTTACAGCAGGCTGAAAATGTAACCCTGAGAGAGAGGACACCAGTGTAATCAATTGTGACACCCAGACACTGGTCTTTCCCTGAAATTTACAATGGTGACTTGATCAAATTTTTCAGGCTATGAAGAGGAACAGACAGGGTGGATCGAGAGAAACTATTTCTGCTGGTTGGGGAGTCTGCGACTAGGGAGCGGAATGTAAAAATTAGAGCCAGACCTTTCAGGAGTGTAATAAGGAAACACTCCACATGCGAAAGATTACATTTTCTGCTGCTGCTGCTCCCAGTGCTGGGCGAAAGAAATGGCCGTGTCCCACTGCGATCTACCTCACGGCAACCCAAGATAATGAGCTGCTCGGGCCGCCCCCTCCCAATCACCTGGAGTGGGTGGGCTCCGCGATGCCGGCAGTGGAGCCATTTTTAAAGGGCAGCCAGCCCTGTCGTTTCATTTAAATTTTTAAAGGCTCAGCCTCCCCCTCACAATGCACCACAATATATACTATCGCCCCTTCCATCACTCCTGACAATTAAATCTAATAGTTGGCCTTGTTTCCCCACCCCACTAAAACACTTAGTTTCAACACTTGACCTTCCCCCTTCAAACTGATCAAAGTGCAGAGGTAACCCCTTTCCCCCCTTCCCCCTACACTAATAATTTACATTTGACCCCCCCCCCCCCCCACCCCCTGACTACACTGAAAACCCTTTCACACCTTCGTGGCACCAGCTTTCCCTGGACAGGAAAGTGAAGACGTGTGATTGCCGGCCGTCACTCAGAAAATCCCAGGCAGCCGGCAAGATCGGTGTGAGTTTTACTTACATTTATTCATTCACTTAATTTAAATATGTTAATCTGGGTCCGGTTAGCCTGTGGTGAGGGGACTGCCATGGAGCCTTGCAGCAGCCGGGATAATCGGGCCTGGCACTCCCGGCGCCAGACTCCATGGCGGGCCACTGCCGGAATGATCTTCCGGCCTCCCCTCCCCTTCACCATGGAGCCCCATGTCGGGAACTCAGTTAAGTCCCAGCCAAAGGGTGGTAGAAGTTTGGAACTCTCTCCCACAAAACAGCGACTGATGCTGGATCACATGTTAATTTTAAAACAAAGATAGAGTCAGAGTTATTTACAGCACAAGGGACCATTCAGCCCATCGAGTCCATGGATAGCTCTCTGTAGAGCTCTCGATCCCTGTAGCCCGCAAGTTTAGTTCCTTCAAGTGCCCACCTAATTTCCTTTAGAAGTCATTGATCGTCTCTGCTTCCAACACCCTCATAAGTAGTGAGTTCCAGGTCATTACCACCTACTGCGTAAAAATATTCTTCCCGCATCTCTTGCCTGAAACTTTCAATCTGTTTCCCCTATTCCTTGTACTATCAGTTAATGGGAACAGCTTTTCTTTGTTTACCTTATCTAAACCTGTCATAATCTTGTACACCTCTATCAAACCTCCCCTCCATCTCCTTTGCTCGCAGGAGAACAACCCCAGCTTCTCCAACCTAACCTTGTAACTAAAATCCCCCATCCCTGGAACCATTCTGGTAAATCTCCTCTGCACCCTCTCAAGGACCCTCACATCCTTCCTAGCGTGTGGTGACCAGAACTGGACACAATACTCCAGTTGGGGCCTAACCAGAGCTTGATAAAGGTTCAGCATAACTTCCCCGCTTTTGTACTCAATACCTCTATTTATGAAGCCCAAGATCCCATATGCTTTACTAAGCACTCCCCCAATATGTCCTGCCACCTTCAAAGATGCACCCTCAGGTCCCTCTGTTCCAGCACACTCTTTACAACTGTGCCATTAAGTCTATCTTGCCTCTCTCTAGTCCTTCTGACAAACTGCATCACCTCACACTTCTTGCTATTAAAATCCATCTGCTACTTGTCTGCATTTATTCATATCAAAATAGAGCATGGATAGATTTTGTGAACCAAAGATATGATGGGACACGGGGGTAAAGATGGGGAGATTGAGTTAGGTCACAGATCAGTCATGAACTCACTCCATGCTAGTACAGGCTTGAGGGGCTGAATGACTTGTTCCTATTCCTATGTTCTTTGTAAACCTCGTGCTGTATGACATGGCTGCAGTGAGGGGGGGGGGGAGGGGGGATAATATCTGTCCCAGGCCCACACCCCTGTCCTACAATTCATACTGAGTGAGGGGAGAAAATGGAAAGAGCAGAAACAAAGAACAAGAGAGTCCATTCAGCAAGGATAGCCTAATGAGAATTCCTGAAATCAAATCAACCAAATGTTACACAATCCAGGGTGAGAGTGTTGTGGGAAAAGACTGAGTCTTAGACAAGAATGACTGAACTGAAACACAAGCTGAAAGGTATGGAGTGTTCAGCAGCTCTGATGTAAATGGGTGTACACATTATCCACTCACATCAGGGAGCTGGGAATCCAACACTGACTGCTGTCTCTTGTCTTCCCTTGCTGTGGGGTACAGGGTGCAGCTTATCACAGAGACTCCAACCGGGGGTGCAGCTTATCACAGTCTCCACCCGGGGGTGCAGCTTATCACAGTCTCCACCGGGGGTGCAGCTTATCACAGTCTCCACCCGGGGGTGCAGCTTATCACAGTCTCCACCCAGGGGTGCAGCTTATCACAGAGTCTCCACCCAGGGGTGCAGCTTATCACAGTCTCCACCCGGGGGTGCAGCTTATCACAGAGTCTCCACCCAGGGGTGCAGCTTATTACAGCGTCTCCACCTGGGGGTGCAGCTTATCACAATCTCCACCCGGGGGTGCAGCTTATTACAGCGTCTCCACCCGGGGGTGCAGCTTATCACAGTCTCCACCCGGGGGTGCAGCTCATCACAGTCTCCACCCGGGGTGCAGCTTATCATAGTCTCCACCCGGGGGTGCAGCTTATCACAGTCTCCACCCGGGGTTGCAGCTTATCACAGAGTCTCCACCCAGCGGTGTGGCCTAGAATTGGCCAATATTGATGGGACCATGTTTAGTTTCCCTCAAACTTTTCCTGCTGGAGGCACAGTCTCGGAGTGGGATCCAGTTCCTCGGGAACTTGCTACCACAACCGTGGCCGTTGTTCTTGTGTGAGCCCAGACAGTGAGGCTATTTGACTTTGGGGGCATCACAGCTAATGATTCTATAAATCATAGAAAATTTATGGCAAAGAAAGAGGCCACTTGGCCCATCATTTCTGTGCTAGCTGAAAAAAAACAAGTCACCCAGTCTAATCCCACCTTCCAGCATTTGGCCCTGCAGGTTATGGCACCTGAGGTGCACATCCACACACCTTTTAAACGAGTTGAGAGCCTCTACTACCCTTTCAGGCAGTGAGTTCCAGACCCCCATCACCCTCTGGCATAAAAATGTTTTCCTCATCGCCCCTCTAATCTTTCTACCAATCACTTTAAATCTATGCCCCCTATTCACTGACCTCTCTGCTAAGGTAAATAGGCTCTTCACCTCCACTCTATCCAGACCCCTCAAAATGTTGTACATTTCAATCAGATCTCCCCTCAGCCTTCTCTGTTCCAAGGAGAACAACCCCAGCCTATCCAATCTTTCCTCATAGCTGCATTTTTCCAGTCCTGGCAACATCCTCGTAAATCTCCTCTGTACCCTCTCTAGTGCAATTACATCCTTTCTGTAATGAGGTGACCAGAACTGCACACAGTACTCAAGTTGTGGCCTAACCAATGAATTATACAGTTCCAGCATAACCTCCCTGCTCTTATATTCTTAGTCCTGCCCTGCCCTTGTGAGATATCCCAGGGTTGCTGAGACCAGTGGTTGCCCCTGTTGAGATCAGCTGATTGGGATCTTGCTGTTCATTAGGGCTGAGCCCCAGATCGACCGAATATTTACCCTGAAGCCATTGGGGGAGTGCAGGGCAAAGCATCTTCATATTGACGAAAAACAGGAGAAATCTCAAATGAGCTGCATTGACTTTTTCGACCATTCTGACTAGGTGCCGAGTTGTCCTAATTCCACAATTAGCTCCAGCCCGCAGTTCTATGCTTCCCCCCCCTGCTTTCACTAGTTTGAGTTTAGTTGACATGTGGTGCACAAGCTCTGAGTTGAAAGCACTGAGTGCCAAATGCCTGCTGCAAAGTGCCAGGAGAAACTGCAGAAGAAACAGAGAAGGAATGAAAGATGGAGTGAAACAAATGGAACTGACAAGAGTCTGAGACTGAGGAGTGGGCCTGGGCTGAAAAGGGTCAAACTGACTAAATCCTAATCGGATATCCCAACGTGAAAGTGGAATTGGAATGGAACTGGTTTTGTTTATATTACCCTTTACCCTCCTCTGGGAAACAGTGCCAGGGCATTGGCTGTTTGCCAGGATCTTGCCCATGTGTGTGTGTTTGGAGGCAGCGAGACAAATCCTTTCTGTTTCTGTGCTTTGAAGCTCTGACTATTCAAAGGAATGGTGGAAACTCCAGGCCTGTGGAGCATGGGAACGGAAACTCTCCCTGTGACCTGGCAGAATATCTCACACTCAGTTGAACCCGTTTCTGCCTTTCCCCCAGCCTCCATATGTCAATAGTGGGGCACTGATAGTGATTGGGAGCAAGAACACTTCCCCCTCCTTTCTAGACTGAGCAATACTGAGGACAGTTGAAGATCTCATCTCCCCAGTGCTGTCCTGTTAATAGGTCTGCGAACTCAACACTAACCGACTCTTGCTCTTTTCAGATACGTCACTGATGCCACTGTGGTTCTCTTCATCGCTTTCCTCATGTTCATAATTCCATCGCAGAAGCCAAACTTTAAATTCTGGACTCAAATCCGCGTGAGCTCAAAGGAGGTCAAGCCAGGTATGTGTCCAGGACAGGTACAGCATGTGGTTAGATACAGAGTAAAGCTCCCTCTACACTGTCACCATCAAACACTCCCAGGACAGGTACAGTACGGGGTTAGATACAGAGTAAAGCTCCCTCTACACTGTCCCCCATCAAACACTCCCAGGACAGGTACAGTACGGGGTTAGATACAGAGTAAAGCTCCCTCGACACTGTCCCCATCAAACACTCCCAGGGCAGGTACAGTACGGGGTTAGATACAGAGTAAAGCTCCCTCTACACTGTCCCATCAAACACTCCCAGGACAGGTAGAGTACAGGGTTAGATACAGAGTAAAGCTCCCTCTACACTGTCCCCATCAAACACTCCCAGGACAGGTACAGCACGGGGTTAGATACAGAGTAAAGCTCCCTCTACACTGTCCCCATCAAACACTCCCAGGACAGGGACAGCACTGGGATTGGCTGGTCAATTTGGAGCACTTCCTGCCAGCAATCAGGGGGAGCAGCTGCACCTGTGTTGCTGCAATTGCAGAGTGGAGAGTGGAGAGTGGAGAGTGGAGACTGGAAACTGCAGCAACTGGGGAGAGGAGAGTGGAATAACTGCAAAGAGGTGACTGTAGAGTGGAGACAGCTGCATTTACTGAGGAACTGTTGCACTTTTTCAAGGATTAAGAAGACCTGCAAGTCATTCTGGAGAGGTGGGTGTTGGAGCACCAGAGAACTGTTAGTTGTTTGGACTGTTGGGGGAGGGAGGAGGCACCGGAAGATCCAGGGGTGGGGCTGCCAAATTCTATAGGGAGCCCTTGTATTTGGTCTTGTGTTTATCTGCCATCATGCACAAAAGGGGCTCCCTCCCCACCCCCAACTGTGTGGCTCGGGACGGCTGGAGCTGCCCGGCTGAAGAAAATCCTTATACAACAACAGAAAAGGGAGAGAACCGGGCCGCTCTAACCGACCCGGGCGAAGAACCCTCCCCTAACTGGAAGATTGAACTGTAGACTCTGCAGGAAGGTGCTCCAACCACCAATTGAAGTGTAACATCCTTGCAGCTGTTCTCTCTCTTCCATCACTCGGCCACCTATCCTCTCCTCTCCTTTTCAGCCCTATCCTCCTCTATTCCCATCCCCCCCTCCCCCATCATATTGTTTGTGTTTAAGAAAACTGTCGTGTGCTTTGTTTCTCGGGGGTGGGCGTAGCTCTGCGACCCCATGGCAAGCCCCTCTTCGCTGGTGGCGGGGCCTTCCCGTTCATATGCTGCTGCGGCTGCTGCAGCTGCACCTGTTGCCCCGTCACCGTTTGCTTTATTAACATCGAAGCATGGGGTCAAGAGCTACGTCCACCCGAACATGACTATCGAGGCATGCGTGAAAGCAACGGCCGAGGTTGTCGGCCCTTCGGCCATTGTTGCGGCCTCTAAAATGTATGGGAAGGCAGTGTTTTACCTGAAGACCGAGCGGGCGGTGTCCCTGGCTCTGAGCAAGGGGCTCACCGTGGGCGGGACCTTTCTGCCAGTGGACCCCCTGGAGGCCACTGCGCAAAGGCTCATTCTATCCAATGTCCCGCCCTTCATTCCTGGTGAGCTCCTCCTTCCCCACCTGCACCATCTGGGGGAGGTAAAGACGGGGCTCACCCCAGTCTCGCTCGGTCTTCGGGAGAACAGCCTCCGACACGTGTACTCCTTCCGCCGCCAGTTATTCATGCAGCTGGCACGGGAGGAGGTGACAGAGGGCCACATTAATGTCGAGTTCCAGGGGATGGCCTACCGCGTCTTCTGGACCTTGGACGGGGTGCGGTGCCATGTCTGTAAGGGGGTGGGGCATGTTCGTAAGAACTGCCCCAACCGCCCGGCTGCCAACTCCAACTCGGCGGCCCAGGGTGGCGACGCTGCACCTCCTCCCACCCCCCCCACACCACCACCAGATACCATTCAGTCGGTACCGGAGGCTGTGGTTTTCACGGCCTCCGGCAGGGAGGGGGGTGACCGTCCAAGTGGAAGGAAGGCGCGGAGGAGAAATAAACATCGAGAGGCGCGTCCCCTGGACACTGTGACACTACCCGAGCCTGAGCTCAGCCCAAGGCCCGATCTCGGGAAGTCAACTTGCCCCAGGGCTGGGCTCAGGCCCAGGGTGAATAAAAAAAAAGCAGAGTGTGGAGGTGGAGGCCTCTGATGATATGGAGGTCTCTGAGCCTCCGCACAAAACTAGGAAAAAGAGGAGAAGGCACCTCTCCACAGGTAACAAGGGGCCCTGAGGCGCAGGGTCCATCTGTTGGAGGGGAGCTGTCTCCTGTTTCGGGTCCCCAGGTTTCCCCTACCGCCACCACCAAGGCTGCAAAGTCCGGGCAGGAGCACTCTATTCCTCAGGATGGAGGGGAAGGGAAGGCCCCGGTACTTGAGGCCCCTCCTGAAGGAGTAAGTGGGGCCCTGCTTGTGGTGGGGGAGCCTGGGGACGCCGCCCATTCTGCCACTGCTACTGGGTCGGGTGCCCTGAATGAAGGGGAGGGCGAGGCCCCAGAGGGTCGGGCATCCCAGCCGGAGTCCACCACCAACCAGGAGACACCCGACCCAGTTATAACTGAGAATGCTGCCCCATCTGCTGGGCCTGTGGGTGCTGGCAGAGCGGAAGATAGCCTCCTCCCTCCGCCTCCAGTCTCGGCTCCGGCTGGTTTCCCGGAGTCCGGAACTTCTGTCTCCCCTGGACCACTCATTGGCCTGGGGACGGAGGTGGAGGGGGGTCCTGAACCGCTGGTGCCTACAGGCTCCAGTTTCACAATAGAACCCAGAGAGGACTCCTCCGCCATCGATCCTGGGGGTGGGATCGTGACGGAGGCGGGACCAGCTGGCGCGGCCGGGACGTCCGCCCCACAGTGCGTGGTAGATGTGTCGGCCGCTGGCGGTGACGACCCGGAGGAGGATGGGGATTCGGTGCGGGGCACGGAGGATGATCTTGATTCCATCGCCAGTGAGGTGGTGGAGTCCCTCGTGCCTCCCACCGAATCGCCTCTCATCCCCACGGCGGAACTCCGGGATTTCCTCGGGGCTTGTAGGGGTTGCCGCAATAAAGTTCAGCTGGCCCTCGACCGTTGGTCGAATCTGGCGCTGATCATACAGTCTGTCCGTGCCGCCCTTAAGATAGCGGGCAGGCGCGCGGACGTGAAACTGGTTGAGAGGCGCCGTTTTAATGTGTTCCTCAATGGGTTGCTGGGGGAGTGGAGGGCCAGGTGCACTTCCACTCCCTCCTCACAGTGAGGTGTTTGTGATGGGTTTTAATTACCTTTGACATGAAGCTAACCATAGCCAGCCTCAACATCAACGGCAGCAGAGGGGCTCACCGCAGATTTCACAATCTCTCAGTCCTTAGGGAAGGGAGATACGCGGTGAGCTTTCTGCAGGAAACCCACACCGTTCCGGGAGACGAAGCCACCTGGCTCCTGGAGTGGCAGGGTGGGGTCTACATGAGTCACCTCACCCCTATTTCTAGTGGGGTGGCTATCTTGTTGGCCCCGACTTTTCAGCCGGAGATCTTGGGGGTCAAGGAGCTAGTGCCGGGCCGCTTGCTCCACCTCGCCGTTCGCCTGGGTAGCGTGCCGCTCCACTTTGTGAACGTGTACGTGCCCAGGACCGGCGCGTTGCAAGCGCGCTTATTTGAAGAAGTGTCTGCTCTCTTGAGCTCCATCGATAGCGGCGAGTGCATCATCCTCGGGGGGGATTTAAACTGCACCCTTGAGGTGGGGGATCGCTCCGGTCCCCAGCGCGGCCAAGCGTCGGTGGAGAAGTTGAGGGGACTGATCAGCTCCCTTAACTTGGTGGACGTCTGGCGGAATCTCCATCCCGACTCCAGAGCCTTCACGTGGAGGTCTGGAGGAGGGGGGTCGCGAATCGACCGCCTCTACATTTCGCAGGCGTACGTCTCCCGCGTTTCGGCGGCCTCCATGCGGCTGGTGCCGTGCTCGGACCACCGCCTGGTGTGGACGGAATTCACTCCGCTCCGCACGCGGGCGGTGTCCGCGTACTGGCACTTTAACAACTGGCTGCTGGAGGACGTGCAATTTCGGGACTCGTTCTGTCGATTCTGGGCCGACTGGAGAAGGAAGCAGGGGGGCTTCCCCTCCTTGAGGCTATGGTGGGATGTGGGCAAGACTCACATCCGCGTCTTCTGTCAAGAGTACGCGAAGGGGTCGACCAAGAGGCGGGAAGCCGAGATCGGGCGCCTTGAGAGGGAGGTGCTCGACTTGGAGTCCCGCCTCGGTCATGCCGTCGCGGACCCGGCCCTGTGGCAGGCGTACAAAGAGAAGAAGGGCGCGCTGTGGGACCTGCAGCTCATAGGGTCCCGAGGCGCGTACGTGAGGTCGCGGATCCAGATCCTGGAAGATTTGGACCGCGCCTCACCCTTCTTCCACTCGCTGGAAAAATGGCGGGGGGTCCGTAAGCAGCTCGTCGAGCTGCTGGCCGACGATGGATCCTCCATCACGGATCCGGAGGGAATGGGCCTCCTGGTCCGGACTTATTACAGTGCGTTGTTCTCTCCGGATCCGTCCAGCGAGGATGCGCGCAGAGTTTTGTGGGAGGACCTGCCGCAGGTCAGCCCGGAGGGCGCCAAAGGATTGGAGGCTCCGCTCACGTTGGCGGAGCTGACTGGCGCCCTCCACCAGCTCTCGAGGGGCAAATCCCCAGGGCTGGATGGGTTGACCGTGGAGTTCCTCAGGGCGTTCTGGGACGTCCTGGGGGACAATTACGCGCGGGTCCTGGGGGAAAGCCTGGTGACCGGGGAGATGCCCCTCTCGTGGCGCAGGGCGGTCATCGTCCTGCTGCCGAAGAGGGGCGATCTCCGCCTGCTTAAAAACTGGCGTCCGGTCTCCCTCCTCAGCACGGATTATAAGATCTTTGCCCGGGCTATGTCTACCCGCCTGGGCTCCGTGCTGGCCCACATGATCCACCCCGACCAGTCCTACACGGTCCCGGGCCGGTCCATCCAGGACAACATCCACCTGGTCCGGGACCTGATCCATCTTTCCCAGAGGACTGGTCAGTCGGTCGCCTTTCTCTCCCTCGATCAGGAGAAGGCGTTCGACAGGGTGGATCACGATTACCTTTTCGGGACTCTGCACGCTTTTGGACTCGGTCCGCATTTTGTGGCCTGGGTCCGACTTTTCTACGCTGCAGCAGAGTGTCTAGTCAAAGTTAACGGGTCTTTGACGGCGCCCCTTCGCTTTGGGAGAGGAGTGCGTCAGGGATGCCCCATGTCCGGCCAATTGTACACCATCTGCGTGGAGCCCTTCCTGTGCCTGCTTCGCAGGAGGTTGACGGGATTGGCTCTGCGCGAGCCGGCCATGCGGGTCGTCCTCTCGGCTTACGCCGCCGACGTGCTCCTCGCATTCACAGATCCCGTTGATATGCGGAGGATGCGCGACTGCCAGCAGACCATTTCTGCCGCGTCCCCCGCGAAGATCAATTGGGCAAAATGTTCCGGACTCCTGGTGGGTCAGTGGCGGGTGGACCCCCTGCCGGAGGAGATGACACCTTTTGCGTGGAGCACCACGCACCTCCTCTATCTTGGAGTTCACCTTAGCCCCGCTGAGGAAGCCTGGCCCGCAAACTGGCAGGAGTTGGAGGCGAAAGTCACCGCTCGGCTGGGGAGCTGGACAGGACTGCTCCGAGTGCTTTCCTACAGGGGCCGAGCGTTGGTCATAAACCAACTGGTGGCCTCCATGCTGTGGTATCGGTTGGTCACTTTGGCCCCGCCCCCTGCATTCACCACCAAGATCCAGAAGAAACTCGTCGATTTCTTCTGGGGCAAGAGGAAACACTGGGTCTCTGCCGCGGTCCTGAGTCTCCCGATTGAGGAGGGCGGTCAGTCGCTGGTGTGCGTCCGCACCCAGGCTGCAACTCTCCGCCTTCGGACCCTGCAGAGATACCTGTACGTTGAGCGTCCTCCCAGATGGTGTGCGCTGGCGACGTATTTTTTCCGTCAGTGTCACTGCCTTCAAGACGACACGCAGCTCCCGGTGGAGTCCGTTAGCCGCGCCTCTCTGAGGGAGTTGCCTGTCTTTTACCAGGATCTATTCCGACTCTGGAACATGGTCGCCTCCAGTCAAGGCGCTCCCCGCTGGCGGAGGAGCGCGCCTCGGCTGTCCGGGCAGCCGGCTCCCGGGACAGATCAATGGGTGGAGGAGTAGCCGAAACCCCCGGGACGCCCCTCACTGCAGTTGTGAGGGGGCTCGGGAGTGCAGAGCACTCCTGGCCGAGCTGACCCCTGCTCGGCCAGAACTGCTCATCAGACCCAGGCCCCGAAACCCTCCTCGGGAGCCGGTCCCACACAACCCGAGCCACCTCTCGGAAATGCCCTCCGTGCCATTCCAATCGGCGCGGAGGGGTTTCCTGTACGGGCTGTTCCTGCACACTCTCCACTTCCTCGCCCTCGTCAGCCGGCCGGACACGCCCTGGCGGTCCAATGCGCCATCTGGCAGCGAAGGGAAGACCCCGATGGAGGTGTCTCTACGCGGGAGTCTTCCCCCTTTACATCGGGGACCTGGGGTGGAGGGTGCTGCACAGAGCAGTCCTGTGCAATAGGCTTTAAGCAAATTCATAGATTCCCAGGCCGCCTGTACTTTCTGCGGCCTGGACGAGTCCGTGTTCCACGTTTATACGGAGTGTGCGAGGTTGCAGTCCCTGTCTGAGTATTTAAAGGGGCTGCTCCTCAAGTTCTGGCTGCACTTCAGTCCCACGCTCCTGATCTTTGGGCACCCGGTGCGGAGGGGCTTGGGCCGGGAGGAGGATCTCCTCGTTGGTCTGCTCCTGGGCCTGGCCAATGTGGCAATTCACAGGTCCAGGCTGCGAGCCGTCGGGGGGTCCATCCTCCCCGATTGCCTGCCCCTCTTCTGAGGTTACGTTCCTGCTCGGGTGTCCCTGGAGAAGGAGCATGCGGTGTCTGACGGCCCCCTTGAGGCCTTCCGCGACCGGTGGGCACCGCAGAGACTGGAGTGCATTGTCGATGCCGAGAATGGCATTTTAATTTGAGTTTTTTGTTTATATATCTGTGTTTAATAAAGATATTTTAAAATGTATGTAAAGGGGGCCTGGGGAATAAAGGCCCCCTCGACATGAAATACATAAAAGGGCCGGGGTAAAGAAAACGAGGTGAGATACAGAGTAAAGCTTACTCTACACTGTCCCAACAGTTGTCTCTACCCCGGTCTCTGAAGTCCAGCCCCTATGACACCATTCTGGATAAGAGTTACAGCCTGTTCTATACCAAGGCCTTTAACGGGCTGGATTCAAACTGCACAAAATAACTTCACACTTACACAGTCGACTGACAAGGACGTTTTTCAGTAGCCCATGCCGCAATTGAAGAACCCACTTTGCTGAGGTGAAGAGACATTGTTTGGCCCCTTGCTCTATCCATCTCCCTCTGACCTTACAAACCTGAGCCCTGACTGCAAGGCTCTTTGACATTACTTCAACAATCCAATATCAAATGCATTTCGGCCAATTGCAGTGTAGAAATGACTGGGGAGGAAAAGAATGATGATCAGGATGTTTCTTCCTCAACTTCTACCAGTTCAGCAGTCGACAGAGATCAAGAAACTCCTGCAATGGAATACAGTGCAAGAGAGGGTCCCCTGGAGTGTGATCATATTGCTGGGCGGAGGCTTTGCGCTGGCCAAGGGTTGTGAGGTAAGAACCTGACTGTTGTACCTTTCATCTGCCCAGGAACATTGAACCCTGGGGTAAATGGAGAAAGACCAGAATCGTGGGCCAAGCTGACGCATGTTTATGGCCAATTCAATCTGGTCCAATCTTGACCATTTTGGGACTTTGCCCTTGCAGATAAAAACAGAACAACATCAGGTTATTGACGTGTCTGATTTCATAGAATCATACAGCATGGAAAGAGGCCATTCAGCCCATTGTGCCTGTGCTGGCTCTTTGAAAGAACTATCCAATTAGTCCTGCTCTTTCTGTACAGGTCTGCAAATGTTTTCTTTTCAAGTATTTCTCCAATTCCCCTTTTGAAAGTTACTATTGAATCTGCTTCCACCGCCCTTTCAAGCAGCACGTTCCAGATCACAACAACTCACTGTGTAAAATGGTTGTGTCACCATCCACTGTTGTGTGAACTGATAACCTCTGGCTGGGACTAGGTCACCATTTCCTTTAAATTTGATTTTGAGGGGACAGAAGAGCATATATGATCATTGGGAACAGGAGGAGGCCATTCAGCCCCTCGAGCCTGTGCTGCTACTCAGTGATATTATAGCTGATCTGTACCTGAACTCCATTCGCCCACCATGGCTTCATATTCCTTGATATCCTTACCCACAAAATGCTCAGTCTTGAAATCTCCCATTGATCCCAGTCTCAGGAAGCTTTCTGGGGTGAGAGAGTTCCAGATTCCCACTCCCCTTTGTGTGAAGAAGTGCTTCCTGACATCACCCCTGAACGGACTGGCTCCAATTTTAAGGTTCTGCCCCCTTGTTCTGGACTCCCCCCTTCAGAGGAAATAGTTTCTCTGCATCTATTAATTCTCTTTATCATTTTAAACACCTCAATCTGATCATCCCTCAATCTCCTAAACTCAAGAAAATACAAATTGAGAATAAATATCCCATTCCTGACAGTTCAGTTGGGGGGAGATGTGTATCTGCCCTGCAATGGTAAGTGGTCATTATAATGTTGAGGTGTTGTACCTCGAGCCTATGTTGACTTCACTGAAACAACGCAGAAGGGCTAAAGCAGAGAGGTCATAATGGGAGTGGGATGGAGAATTGAAGTGTCAAGTGACCAGAGGCTCGGGGGTAGACTGGATGTTAGACTGGATATTAACAGAAACGTTGGCAATAAAACCTTCGCATTTTTTTCAGGTGTCGGGTCTTTCCAAGTGGCTGGGGAATGCATTGCTTCCACTCCAAACTATCCCACAGTGGGCCATTGTTGTTGTTTTGTGTTTGGTGATTGCTATCTTCACAGAGTGCACCAGTAACGTAGCTACAGCCACACTCTTCCTCCCTATCTTGGCTTCAATGGTAGGCTCTGCTTTCTTCATCTTGTGTATATAAAAGTGTATATTGAGGATGAAATGGGGAGGAGGAGGGGAAAGAGTTTCCTGTCAAGAGTTTTTCCTGGAGTCACAAAATTGTGTGTTCGTGCCCCACACCAGACTTTGAGCACATAACGCAGACTCTAGTGTACTGAGGGAGTGCTGCATTGTCAGAGGTGCTGTCCTTTGGACAAGAACACAAAAGCAAGGACTGTTCAGCCTGTTCAAGTGAGTGTTAAACTGAATAAAGTGGAAGCAGTAGGGTTGGTATTCTGGAAGGTGAAGATCAAATGGGCTGAAGATTCCTTTTTAATCTCTACCCATCACAAGCACTATTCCATTCAAACTTCAAGTTCAATTATTCTCTCCATTTTCGGGATGTGAGTGTTGTTGGCAGGGACAACATTTATTGCCCATCCCTAATTGCCCCTGAAAAGGTGGTGGTGAGCTGCCTTCTTGAACCGCTGCAGTCCATGGGTATTATTCCATCTCATTAAGGAAACTCCGTAAAAATGAAAGATGTACCATTGACATAAAATGTCAGCCCAGCTCTTCCCTTTATTATATAGGCCAGCTGCCCACTTTGGCCCCTGGATTCTTGCTGTGATGACTAATTTGAATGTCAACCATTGGATGTTTACTGTGTGTAACACTAGTCAATATTGTGAAGGGCCCCAGTAAAGTGTCTGACATCCAACATTTCACTGAGTTACTCTGGCTGATTTGAGCTCGGGGGCTTTGGTTATGTAACCCAATGACCTGTTGAGTTCCCATGTAGCTATGACAAAGCTATGTTTGTTTTCCTTTTTCTCTGTCTGCCCATAGGGTATCTGCCTTCAGCAAAACTGCAATGGGTCTTCACTTTAAAGGGATAGGAGCCGTCCAACCCATGATTCAGTTCATGGTGCACAGCTCCATGAGGGCCTTCCCACCTCAAATTCCATGTTGCCAGGCTGTTCCCGAAGGAAAGAACCAGAGCTTCAATGTCCACCTTCCCACCGGCTCTCTGGAGTGGCATTTTCACCCTATTTCTATTCTCCAGCCCAATGTCCATTGTCCTTTATTTCTATGATGTCTCAGTTAGTCAGTAGAAAGCTGAAAATGGAGCTTATTTCAGGGAGATGATGGGACTAGAATGTGCCCCACCAGCTGGTACAACAGTAACTGTATAGAATCAAACTGGGGACTATTGAAATATGCAAGAACAGGAACATCACCCAATGCACTAGAGCAGATCCTCGAGTGACCTCTTAGCTGTGTGACGTGCCTCATTGGTTAATCAGCTTAGGTTTGAGTTTAAGAATCCATGTTATGAAAGGGAGGTTAAAGTAAACCATCAACCAATTTTCATTGAACTGGGAATCTGGAACTGATTGAACAAACACATCTCTGCTACATAAGCAAGCATTGACCCTTTGATCCCAACCAAAAGCCTTCTCTTCGAGGAGCTGTCGCTATGGTCAATAAATCATTACTGAGCATTCAACAAACACAATTACCAGGGACAGACCAATTACACTCAACAACCTCACCTGCTCCCATTCTTCTTGACTCATGCTGCACACCAATCTAAGATTCCCAGTCTTATTGGTGGATGTTGCACAATGATCAACAAGGCACCCCGTTCTCATTGGTTGAAATTTCACCATGCAACAACAACAACAACAGCAACTTGCATTTCTATAGTGCCTTTAATGCAATAAAATATCCCAAGGTGCTTTGCAGGAGTGTAAATCAAACAGAAAATTGATATTGAGCCAAGGAAGGAGATATTAGGAGTGGTGACTAGAAATTTGGTCAAATAGGTAGATTTTAAGGATAATCTTAAAGGAGGATAGCAAGGTGGAGAGCCACAGTTGTTTAGGGAGGAAACTCCAGAATTTGGGGCCTCAGCCGTTGAAGGCACGGCCACCAAAGATTGGGTAAAGGGAATGAAGTGTCCAATTCCATTGCTACATATTATACAGTGACAGACAAGGAATGAATGCTGACCCTAACATGACCTTGTAAATCTTGCTCATCTTTTGGGACAGTACAGGTTTGTGTACTCTCTCCTCATAAATTAACCCTTGGCATCCGGGTATCATTCTGGTAAACCTATGCGGAACTCCTTCAAGGACCAATACACCCTTTCTAAGCTGTGGTGCTCAGAAGCATGGGAAAACTCTCCGCTGGTTGGAGTTGTACCTAGCACAATGGAAAATGGTTGTAGTTGTTGCAGGTCAATCATCTCAGTCCCAGGACATCACTGCAGGAGTTCCTCCGGGTAGTGTCCTAGACCCAACCATCTTCAGCTGCTTCATCAATGACCTTCCCTCCATCATAAGGTCAGAAGTGGGGATGTTCACTGGTAATTGCAGCACCATTCACGACTCCTCAGATACTGAAGCAGTCCGTGTAGAAATGCAGCAAGACAACATTCAGGCTTGGGCTGATAAGTGGCAAGTAACATTTGCATCATACAAGTGCCAGGCAATGCCCATCTCCAACAAGAGAGAATCTAACCATCTGCCCTTGACATTCAATGGCATTACCATTGCTGAATCCCCCACTATCAATATCCACCATTTGACAAGGTGCCACATAAAAGGTTATTGTGCAAAGTAGGAGCTTGTGTGGTGGGGTGGGGGGTGGCGGGGGGGGGGGGGGGTGGTGGTGGAGGTGGTAACATATTAACATGGATAGAAGATTGGCTGGCTGGCAGAAAACAGAGTATGCATAAATGGGTCCTTTTCTGATTGGCAGGATGTGACGAATGGAGTCCCGCAGGGGTCTGTGCTGAGGCCTCAACCTTTTACAATTTATATCAATGACTTAGATGAGGGGAGCAATGGACTGGTAGCTACATTTGCAGATGACACAAAGATAGTTAGGAAAGTATGTTGTGAAGAGGACATAAGGAGCTTGCGGACCGATATAGACAGGTTGAGTGAGTGGGCAAAAATCTGGCAGATGGAGAATAATGTTCACTTTGGCAGGAAGAATAAAAAAGCAGAGTATTTCATAAATGGGCAACGACTGCAGAATTCTGAGGTGCAGAGGGATCTAGGTGTTCTAGTGCAGGAGTCACATAAAGTTAGTATGCAGGTACAGCAGGTAATAAAGAAGGCTAATGGAATGCTATCCTGTATTACGAGACGAATTGAAAATAAAAGTAAGGATGTTATGCTTCAGTTATACAGGGCATTGGTGAGACCACATCTCGAATACTGTCTGCAGTTTTGGTCTCCTTATTTAAGGAAGGATGTGAATGCATTGGAGGCGGTTCAGAGGAGGTTTACTGGATTGATACCTGGAATGAGTGGGTTGTCTTATGAGGAAAGGTTGGACAGACTGGGCTTGTTTTCACTGGAGTTTAGAAGAGTAGGGGAGACTTGATTGAAGTTTATAAGATCCTGAACGTCTTCACAAGGTAGATGTGGAAAGGATGTTTCCTCTTGTGGGGGAGTCCAGAACTGTTTTGAAATTAGGGGTCGCTCTTTTGGGACAGAGATGAGAATTTTTTTCTCTGAGGGTTGTGCAACTTTGGAATTCTCTGCCTCAGAAGGTGGTGGAGGTGGGGGTCATTGAATATTTTAAGGTGGAGGGAGATAGATTCTTGTTAGGCAAGGGAATCAAAGATTATCGAGGGTAGATGGGAGGCTGGAATTAAAAACACAAACAGATCAGCCATGATCTTATTAAATTGTGGAGCAGGCTAGACGGACTAATAGCCTACTTCTGCTCCTAACTCGTATGGTCGTATGGAGGCTACCATTGACTAGAAACTGAACTGGACCAGCCATATAAATACCATGGCTACAAGAGCAGGTCAGAGGCTGGGAATTGTGTGGCGAGTAACTCACCTCCTGACTCCCCAAAGCCTGTCCACAAGGCACAAGTCAGGAGTGTGATGGAATACTCTCCACTTGCCTGGATGGGTGCAGCTCCAACAACATTCAAGAAGCTCAACACCATCCAGGACAAAGCAGCCCGCTTGATTGGCACCCCATCTACAAACATTCACTCCCTCCACCACCGACGCACAGTGGCAGCAGTGTGTACCATCTACAAGATGCACTGTAGCAATGCACCAAGACTCCTTCGACAGCACCTTCCAAACCCACGACCTGTACTACCTAGAAGGACAAGGGCAGCAGATGCATGGGAACATCACCACCTGCAAGTTCCCCTCCAAACCACACACCATCCTGACTTGGAACTATATCACCGTTCCTTCACTGTCGCCGGGTCTAAATCTTGGAACTCCCTCTCTAAACTACACCACATGGACTGCAGCGATTCAAGAAGGCACCTCACCAACATCTTCTGAAGGGCATTTAGGGATGCCAGTGACGCTCACATCCTGAAAATAAATTATTTTTCTAAAAGGAACTCCTTAATGTAAATCTATGAACAAAATCTTAAATACCATGCTTTGGATGAAGCTGAGGTCCAGACTACCTGTCCACCTAACACTACCATGGCTCTCTCTAAAGGGAGATGAAGGTTTTGGTTAGTGACCTGACTGCAATTCCTCCCTACACCTAAAGCAACAGAAATCAAATGAACTGGAGCATTCGTCTCATTGTCAATTATGGGAACTTGTGCATAAAAAAGCTGCTGTGGTTACCTACATAAGAACAGTCATTGCAATTCCGAGCAGCTCATTGTCACTGAAACCCTTTGATATGTTGCTGCATAAATACAAGATTAAAAGTGTTGCCTTTATATAGCGGTTTTCATTGAAAGTTTAGAATCATAGAACATTTATGGCCACTTGGCCCATCGTGTCTGTACTGGCTGAGCAACGATCCACCTATTCTAATCCCACCTTCCAGCATTTGGTCCGTAGCCCTGCAGATTACAGCACTTGAGGTGCACATCCAATATACCTCTTCAATGGGTTGAGGGTTTCTGCCTCGACTACTCTTTCAGGCAGTGAGTTCCAGACCCCCACCACCCTCTGGGTAAAAACATTTTTCCTCATCTCCCCTTTAATTTTTCTACCAATCACTTTAAATCTATGCCCCCTCGTCACTGACCTCTCTGCTAAGATGAATAGACCCTTCACCTCCTCTCTATCCAGGCCCCTCAAAATTTTGTACATTTTAATCAGATCTCCCCTCCGTCTTCTCTGCTCCAAGAAGAACAACCCCAGACTATCCAATCTTTCCTCATAGCTGCATTTTTCCAGTCCTGGCAACATCCTTGTAAATCTCCTCTACCCTCTCTAGTGCAATTACATCCTTTCTGTAATGAGGTGACCAGAACTACACACAGTATTCAAGTTGTGGCCTAACCAATGAGTTATACAGTTCCAACATAACCTCCCTGCTCTTATATTCTATACCTCGGCTAATAAAGGAAAGGATTCCATTTGCCTTCTTAACCACCTTATCAACCTGTCCTGCGACCTTCAGGGATCTGTGGACATTCACTCCAAGGTCCCTCACTTCCTCTACACTTCTCAGTATTTTCCCATTAATTGTGTATTTCTTTGCCTTGTTTGACCTCCCTATATACAACACCTCACACTTCTCCAGGGTTGAATTCCATTTGCCACTTTTCTGCCCATCTGACCAAACCATCAATATCCTCCTCGCGATCTACCATCTACCACATGGCCAATCTTTGTGTCATCTGCAAAATTCTTGATCATGCCCCCTACATTTACTTCCAAGACGTTAATATAAACCACAGAAAGCAGGGACCCAGTACTGAGCCCTGCGGAATGCCACTGGAAACAGCCCTCCAGTCACAAAAACACCCGTCAACAATTACCCTTTGTTTCCTGCCACTGAGCCAATTTTGTATCCACCTTGCTGCATTTCCCTGGATCCCATGGGAATTTATTTTTTTAACCAGTCTACCATGTGGGGCCTTGTCAAAAGCCTTGCTAAAATCTATGTAGACCACATCAACTGCACTACCCTCATCAATCTTGTTATTTTTTCAAAAGATTTGATCAAGTTGATCAAACAAAATCTTCCCTTAAATCCATGCTATTCTTGATTAACCTGTGCCTTTCTAAGTGACAGTTTATCCTGTCTCTCAGTATTGATTCCAATAATATGCCCACTACTGAAGTTAGACTGATCTGATTTTTAATTACGTTGATTGAGGGATAAATGCTTGCCCCAGGTGACCAGGGAGAACTCCCCTGCTCTTCTTCGAAATAGTGACTGTGGGATCTTTTACACCCACCTGAGAGGGCAGATGGAGACTCAATTTGATGTCTCAGCCATTAAACCAGGGCTCTGTGTAATAAGAATATTTGCACACTGAATCTCAGCCCCAAATACTGTTGCTCACTTTGCTCTTGGTTTTTCGAGTTGAATATTTTGGGCTGAGCTTTACCTAATTCATTGAACACTGCAGGAGTGAACCATTAACACTCAGGATTCAATAATTACACCAGTTTAACTTGAGTTAAATTGTATCACATTAAGCAAAATTCCTGCAGCCGCTAATTCCAGTCAACCAATGCAGACTCTGAGATGTCACTCCATCTTGCTAACTCTGCACTCTTTTTTCCAATCCAGGCTGTTTTGATCCGTATGAATCCTCTGTATGTGATGATTCCAACCACTTTAAGCACTTCTTTGGCCTTCATGCTGCCTGTTGCCACACCGCCCAATGCCATCGTGTTCTCCTATGGACACCTCAGGATCTCAGATATGGTAAGTATGTAGGAAAGATCTTGGAAGTTTCATCGTTCAGCGTGATGGCCAATTGGAACGCTTGCTCCTTTTATAGCTTAAAGGCAATACCTTAGATTGTACGGATTGCTCCAAACTCTTGAATGTTTATGAAAGTACGAACATGTGAATTAGGAGCAGGAGTAAACCACTCAGCCCCTTGAACCTTTTCCCCCATTCAATAAGATCACAGCTGATCTGATTGTAACCTCGACTCCATATTCCCGTCTTCCCCCAATAACCTTCCACTCCCTTGCTCATCAAGAATCTATCTACCTCCGCCTTAAAAATATTCAAAGTCTCTGCTTCCACTGCCTTTCGAGGAAGAGAATTCCAAAGACTCACAACCCTCTGAGAGAAAACATTTCTCCTCATCTCTGTCTTAAATGGGCGACCCCTTATTTTTAAACAGTGACCCCTAGTTCGAGATTCTCCCACAAGGGGAAACATCCTTTCCACATCCACCCTGTCAAGACCCCTCAGGATCTTAGTAAACCTTCTCTAAACTGTTTATGATGTATTTACATCCTTCCTTAAATAAGGAGACCAGCACTGTACTCAGTACTTCAGATGTGGTCTCACTAATGCCCTGTATAACTGAATTAGGAAAGCTAATAGAATGTTTATAGTTTATCGTGAGGGGAATTGAATACAAGAGTAGGGAGGTTATGCTTTTTTTTTTTCCATTCATGGGATGTGGGCGACGCTGGCCAGACCGGCATTTATTGCCCATCCCTAATTGCCCTTGAGAAGGTGGCAGCTCACCACCACCATGTGATTCATGCACTAGGACACCCAGAACCCTCTGCATCTCAGAGCTCCGCAATCTCTCACCATTTTGATAATATGCTTCATTTTTATTCTTCCCTGAACTGTGAATTTTACCTGAACAGAGACAGTTTTGTGACATAGTCTGCCATACTGGCTCATCAGGCTATCCAGAGTGGTGCTGAACTGTGGAACCATGAACATTTACAGTGCGGAAGGAGGCCATTCAGCCCATCATCTCTGTGCTGGCTCTTTACTAAAGCAATTCAAAACTAATCTCCATGTCTTTCTTTCTCCCCAGTCAGGTATTTTCCTCTGCTTCAAATATTTAGCCAGTAATGTCTCTGACTCAAGTACTCAAGCATTTCATGTCCCAACAACCCTCCTTAGTTTAGTTTAGAGATACAGCACTGAAACAGGCCCTTCGGTCCACCAAGTCTGTGCCGACCATCAACCACCCATTTATACTAATCCTACACTAATCCCATATTCCTACCACATCCCCACCTGTCCCTATATTTCCCTACCATCTACCTATACTAGGGGCAATTGCTAATGGCCAATTTACCTATCAACCTGCAAGTCTTTGGCATGTGGGAGGAAACCGGAGCACCCGGAGGAAACCCACGCAGACACAGGGAGAACTTGCAAAATCCACACAGGCAGTACCCAGAATTGAACCCGGGTCGCTGGAGCTGTGAGGCTGCAGTGCTAACCAGTGCGCCAAAGTGCCGCCCCACTTAAGAAATCCAAGCTAATCCCTCTTCTTACTCCCCCAGTGATAATTTTAAATTAATGGGCCCTCATTACTGACTCTCGATCCACAGGAAACAAACTTTCCCTACTCATCTGATCGAAGAATGCCCATTTTGGTGAAGCAGTGGAAAGGTTGGTGATGTCCATGGAACCATATCCCAATGTGGAGTCAGCATCTTTGAGAGTAGGTGGACAGAAGTGACTTTTCAAATATGTAGCCCAGATTTCTGGTGAGCTGTTCCTTCTGAAAGGTTACCCAGTGCCAGATTGGATTTGCTCAACTTGTCCAAAGGTGTGAGAAGATCGCAATCAGAGCACAAGGGCAGGAATCTTAAAATAATAAAGGGAGGGGAGGTGCAGAGAAACCATTACCTGTGATCGGTAGGGGGGGTGGGGGCGGAGTTTAGAACATTAGGGCAAAATCTTCAAATTGGAGCCAGGCCGTTCAGGGGTGATGTCAGGAAGCAGTTCTTCACACAAAGGGGAGTGGGAATCTGGAACTCTCTCACCCCAGAAAGCTGTTGATGCTGAAGATCAATTGAAATGTTCAAGACTGAGACTGATAGAACTTTGGGTAAGGGTATTAAGGGATATGGAGAAAAGGCGGGTAAATGGAGTTGAGGCGTAGATTAGCAAATAATCCGGGACAACATTCATTGGCACTTGGAAAGTATGGGTTAATTAATGAGAGTCAGCACACATTTGTTAAAGGCAAGTCATGTTTGAATACGTTGATTGGGTTCTTTGCTGAACTAACAGAGACGATTGTTGAGGATAGCGTGGTTGATGTTGTGTATATGGACTTTCACAACATCTTTGACAAAGTAGCACATAATAGACTTCAAAATTAAAGCCCATGGGATCAAAGGGAAATGACAGCATGGATACAAATTTGGCTAAACAGAAAGCAGAGAGTAATGGTGAATGGTTGTTTCTCAGACTGGACGGCAATGTGCAGTGGGGTTCCCCAGGGGTCAGTATTAGGACCACTGCTCTTCTTGATATATATTCATGATCTAGACTTAGGTAAACATCACCACATGCAAGTTCCCCTCCAAGTCACACACCATCCTGATTTGGAACTATAATCGCCGTTCCTTCACTGTCACTGGGTCAAAATCCTGGAACTCTCTTCCGAGCAGCACTGTGGGTATACCTACCCCACATGGACTGCAGCAGTTCAAGAAGGCAGCTCACCACCACCTTCTCAAGGGCAATTAGGGATGGGCAATAAATGCTGGACTAGCCAGCGACACCCACATCCCAGGAATGTATAAAAAAATGCAGAGCATAATTTCAAAATTTATAGATGGAAACTTGGAAATATAGTAAACAATGAGGAGAATAGTAACAAACTTCAGGAGGGCAGAGACAGACTGGGTGAAATGGGCAGATACATGGCAGATACAGTTCAATTCAGAGAAGTGCGAAGTGATACATTTTGGGTGGAAGAATGAGGAGAAGCAACAGAAACTAAATGGTACAATTTTAAACAAGATGCAGGAACAGAGAGACCTGGAGGTGTTTGTACACAAATCATTGAAGGTGCAGGACAAGTTGAGAAGGCTGTTAAAGGGTACAGGATCCTTGACTTTATTAATCGTAGAATGGAGTACAAAAGCGAGGAAATGATGCTAAACCTTTATAGAACACCGGTTAAATCCCACCTGGAGTATTATATCCAGTTCAGGGCACCACACTTTAGGAAGGAGGTGAAGGTCTTAGAGAGGCCGCAGAGGAGATTTACTGGATTGTTCCAGAGATGAGGGATTTCAGTTATGTGGAGAGACTGGTGAAACTGGGATTGTTTTTAGAACAAAGAGGCTTAAGAGATTTAATCGAGGTGCTCAAATTGATAAACAAGATTGATAGGGTTAATAAAAGGAAACAGTTTTCAGTGGTAGAAGGGTCGGTAACCAGAGGACACAGATTTAAGATAACTGGAAAAAGTCAATGGGAGATGAGAATTTTGTCTTTACACAGTGAGTTGTTGTGATCTGGAACGCGCTGCCTGAAAGGGCGGTGGAAGCAGATTCAATAGTAACTTTCAAAAGGCAATTGGATAAATTATAGAATATAATCATAGAATAGTACAGCACAGAAGGAGACCATTCATCCCATTGAGTCTACACTGGCTCTTTTGAACACCAAACCAGTTAGTCCCACTCCACTGCTTTTTCCCCATACTCCTGCAATTTTTTCTCCTTCAAGTATTTATCCAATTCTGCTTTTTCCAATCACCTTAAATCTGTGCCCTCTCATTATCAATCCTTCAACCACTGGAAATATTTTTTCTTTTTTATATTTTAATATAAGTACTTGATGGGGTAAATTTACAGGGCTATGGGGAAAGAACTGAGGAATGGGACTAAGCTAGCAAACAGCTGGGTCGAATAGCCTCCTCCTGTTCCTGTGAAACAGACTCGAGGGGCTGAATGGCCTCCTCCTGTTCCGATGTAACAGGATCGAGGGGCTGAATGACCTCCTCCTGTTCCTGTGTAACAGGCTCGAGGGGCTGAATGGCCTCCTCCTGTTCCTGTGTAATAGACTCAAGGGGCTGAATGGTCTCCTCCTGTTCCTGTGTAATAGACTCGAGGGGCTGAATGGTCTCCTCCTGTTCCTGTGTAACAGGCTCGAGGGGCTGAATGGCCTCCTCCTGTTCCTGTGTAATAGACTCAAGGGGCTGAATGGTCTCCTCCTGTTCCTGTGTAACAGACTCGAGGGGTTGAATGGCCTCCTCCTGTTCCTGTGAGACATACTTGAGGGGCTGAATGGCCTCCTCCTTTTCCTGTGTATATGCAATGTAATGGGCTCAAGGGCTTGAACTGGTGCCCGTCGCCTTCCTCACTGCTTTATAACTTCAGGAATTTAACTGCTAGTCATCCAGCTTTGAGTGGGCAGATTTGAATCTGATTTGACTAATCTATGTTTACCATTGTACAGGTCAAGGCTGGATCTATGCTCAATGTAATCGGAGTGACCAGTGTTACGATAGCCATCAACATCTGGGGTAAGCCAATGTTCCAACTCAACACTTTCCCTGACTGGGCTAATGTCACACTCGGAATGTGACAGACAGGGAGCACGTGTGTCAGGCAAGAGTTGGAGTTTATTGAAGTGGGAAACAGAGAGAGCTGGAGATTGGTGGCTGTCATTTAATCAGTGGAAACTGCATACTCAAGGAATTCTAGACGAATGTGATCAGACTGTGTATAGCTTGTGGGGAATGCAGAAATATGAGTGTGCCGACGAAAAGATTAAATTATTCCTGACAACTGTACCCGGTTATTTGGTTCGATTAGTTTGGATTACTTATCCCTGAACTTGGACTTTAGTTTCAGATCCATAGATCAAAGTTAAGTGTTAATCTACATCCATTGATAAGCTAGAGTTGTGTTAAAGATAGATAAAGATAAAGTTAGAGTTTGTGTCCCTGCCAATGAAATCCTCACACAATCAGAGATATTCTGGCACAAGTGGAGACCATTCAGTCCATCGTGCTGCTGTTTGACACTCTATTCTAATGCCATCACCCTGCTTCTCCCGTATCCTTTAATATTTTCCTTCTTTAAGTGTTTCTCTAATTTCTCCTTAAGTGCTGCAGTTGACTGGGCTTCAGGTGTTTCATGTGGGAATCAATTCTGTATCCGAATATCCCTTCCTCTGAATCTCCCTCTCCCCTCCACATGCTCATCGATGCTCCTTTACCCAGTGTTACTGTAATCCCACGGGTCATGTGGGGCCTTGGCAGGGCAGCAGGGTATTTATTCCATGGAAGGCAGTACCAAGGGTATGGTCCCTGCTCCTGATGGCTGTCCCTCACTCCCACTGCAAAGGGACATTGTATGGACTGCAGCTCGGGATGGGAACCTCATGGACGATTAGCCACCTGTCCTCATTGTTTTGTCTCCATCATGGGCGCTTGTTTGAGCTAGACCATTCGAGCGAAATCAAGAAGAGGCTTTTCACTGAGAGGATCGAGGAAATCTCCCCCACAAGGCTATGGATGGGCTCATTCTGAAGACTGAGATGGATAGCTTTCTGTTCGATAAGGGAGGAAAGGCAGGTAAACAGAGTTGAGGCACTGATCAGCCATGATATAACTGACAGAGCAGGTTCAAGGGGCTGAATGGCCTCCTCCTCCCACAATTTGCAGAATGCTATTGCTACACAGGAACATTGCACTGGGGCAGGTAGTTAGACAGCCTGTCATAAACCATTCTCTATAATTGGTGCTGCTTCCATGGAATTCAATTCCAATATAAGGAATACAGGGTTAAGTATCAGGAATCACTGATGGGACAGTGTAGAGGGAGCTTTACTCTCTATCTAACCCCGTTGGTTTTTTTCTTTTTTTATATATAAGGTGGCCTTTATACCCCAGGCCCCTTTCATATATTTTATGTCGAGGGGGTCTTTATTCCTCAGCCCCCTTTATATACATATTTATATTTTTTAAATAACTTTCTTAAAGACAGATATATAAACAAAAAACTCAAATTAAAATGCCATTCTCGGCGTCGACAATGCACTCCAGTCCCTGCGGTGCCCACCGGTTGCGGAAGGCCTCAAGCGTACCGGCGGACACCGCATGCTACTTCTCCAGGGACACCCGGGCGCAAACGTAACCGCGGAAGAGGGGCAGGCAATCGGGGAGGACAAAACCCCCCACGGCCCGCAGCCTGGACCTGTGAATTGTCACCTTGGCCAGGCCCAGGAGCAGACCGACGAGGAGATGCTCCTCCCGGCCCACGCCCCTCCGCACTGGGTGCCCAAAGATCAGGAGCGTGGGACTGAAGTGCAGCCAGAACTTGAGGAGCAGCCCCTTCAGATACTCAAAGAGGGGCTGCAACCTCACACACTCCGTATAAATGTGGAACACGGACTCGTCCAGGCCGCAGAAAGTACAGGCGGTCTGGGAGTCCGTGAACCGATTTAAAGGTCTATTGCACGGGACTGCCCTGTGCACCAGCCTCCACCCCAGGTCCTTGATGTAAAGGGGGAAGACTCCCGCGTAGAGAGACCTCCATTGGGGTTTCGCGTTGGCGTCTGGCCGGCTGACGAGGGCGAGGAAGTGGAGAGTGTGCAGGAGCAGCCCGTGCAGGAGCAGCCCATACAGGAAACCCCTCCGCGCCAATTGGAATGGCACGGAGGGCATTTCCGAGAGGCGGCTCGGGTTGTGCGGGACCGGCTCCCTAGGAGGGTTTCGGGGCCTGGGTCCAATGAGCAGTTCCAGCTGAGCGGGGGTCAGCTCGGCCGGGACCGCTCCGCGCTCCCGAGCCCCCTCGTCACCCGTAGTGAGGGGCGTCCCTGAGGCTTCAGCGACTGCTCCGCCCACCGGTCCGTCCCTGGAGTTGGCTGCCCTGACTGGAGGTGACCATGTTTTAGAATCGGAATAGATCCCGGTAAAAGACAGGCAACTCCCTCAGAGAGGCGCGGCTAACGGTCTCCACCAGGAGCTGCGTGTCGGCTTGAAGGCAGTGACACTGGTGGAAAAAATTCGCCGCCAGCACACACCATATGGGAGGACGCTCGACGTACAGGTATCTCTGCAGGGTCCAAAGGCGGAGAGTTGCAGCCTGGGTGCGGACGCACACCAGCGACTGGCTGCCCTCCTTGATCGGGAGACTCAGGACCGTAGCAGAGACCCAGTGTTTCCTCTTGCCCCAGAAGAAATCGACGAGTTTCTTCTGGATCTTAGTGGCGAATGCAGGGTGCAGGGCCAAAGTGACTAACCGGTACCACAGCATGGAGGCCACCAGTTGGTTTATGACCAACGCTCGGCCCCTGTAGGAAAGCACTCGGAGCAGTCCTGTCCAGCGCCCCAGCCGAGCGGTGACTTTCGCCTCCAACTCCTGCCAGTTTGCCGGCCAGGCTTCCTCAGCGGGGCTAAGGTGGACTCCTAGATAGAGGAGGTGCGTGGTGCTCCACGCAAAAGGTGTCATCTCCTCCGGCAGGGTGTCCACCTGCCACTGACCCACCAGGAGTCCGGAACATTTCCCCCAACTGATCCTCGCGGAGGACGCGGCAGAAAAGGTCTGCTGGCAGTCGCGCATCCTCCGCAAGTCAACGGGATCTGTGACTGCCAGGCACACATAATTGGCATAAGCCGAGAGGACGACCCGCATGGCTGGCTCGCGCAGAGCCAATCCCGTCAACCTCCTGCGAAGCAGGCAGAGGAACGGCTCCACGCAGATGGTATACAATTGGCCGGACATGGGGCATCCCTGATGCACTCCTCTCCCAAAGCGAAGGGGCGCTGTCAAGGACCCGTTAACTTTGACTGGACACTCTGCGGCGGCGTATAAAAGTCGGACCCGGGCCACGAAATGCGGCCCGAGTCCGAAAGCGCACAGAGTCCCGAAAAGGTATTCGTGATCCACCCTTTCGAACGCCTTCTCCTGATCAAGGGAGAGAAAGGCGACCGACTGACCAGTCCTCTGGGAAAGATGGATCAGGTCCCGGACCAGGTGGATGTTGTCCTGGATGGACCGGCCCGGGACCGTGTAGGACTGGTCGGGGTGGATCATGTGGGCCAGCACGGAGCCCAGGCGGGTAAACATAGCCCCGGCAACGATCTTATAATCCGTGCTGAGGAGGGAGACCGGACGCCAGTTTTTAAGCAGGCGGAGATCGCCCCTTTTCAGCAGCAGGACGATGACCGCCCTGCGCCACGAGAGGGGCATCTCCCCGGTCGCCAGGCTTTCCCCCAGGACCCGCGCGTAATCGTCCCCCAGGGCATCCCAGAACGCCCTGAGGAACTCCACAGTCAACCCATCCAGCCCTGGGGATTTGCCCCTCGAGAGCTGGTGGAGGGCGCCGGTCAGCTCCGCCAACGTGAGCGGAGCCTCCAATCCTTCAACGCCCTCCGGGCTGACCTTCGGCAGGTCCTCCCACAAAACTGCGCGCGTCCTCGCTGGACGGATCTGGAGAGAACAACGCACTGTAATACGTCCGGACCAGGAGGCCCATTCCCTCCGGATTCGTGACGGAGGATCCGTCGTCTGCCAGCAGCTCGACGAGCTGCTTACGGACCCCCCACCATTTTTCCAGCGAGTAGAAGAAATGTGAGGTGCAGCCCAAATCTTCCATGACCTGGATCCGCGACCTCACGTATGCGCCTTAGGACCCTATGAGCTGCGGGTCCCTCAGCGCGCCCTCCTTCTCTTTGTACGCCTGACACAGGTCCGGGTCCGCGACGGCATGACCGAGGCGGGTCTCCAAGTCGAGCACCTCCCTCTCTAGGCGCCCGATCTCGGCTTCCCGCCTCTTGCTCAACCCCTTTGCATACTCCTGACAGAAGACATGGATGTGAGTCTTGCCCACATCCCACCACAGCGTCAAGGAGGGGAAGCCCCCCTGCTTCCTTCTCCAGTCAGCCCAGAATCGACAGAACGAGACCCGAAATCGCTTGTCCTCCAGCAGCCGGTTGTTAAAGTGCCAGTAGGCGGACCCTGCCCTGGTGCGGTGCTGAGTGAACTCCACCCACACCAGATGATGGTCCGGGCACAGCACCAGCCGCATGGAGGCCGCCGAAACGCGGGAGACGTATGCCTGCGAAATGTAGAGGCGGTCGATTCGGGACCCTCCTTCTCCAGACCTCAACGTGAAGGCGCTGGAGTCGGGATGGAGATTCCGCCAGACATCCACCAAGTTGAGGGAGCTGATCAGTCCCCTCAACTTCTGCACCGACACTTGGCCGCGCTGGGGACTGGAGCGATCCCCCACCTCGAGGGTGCAGTTAAAATCCCTCCCCCACCGAGGATGATGCACTCGCCACTATCGATAGAGCTCAAGAGAGCGGACACTTCTTCAAAGAAGCGCGCTTGCAATGCGTCGGGTCTGGGCGCGTACGCGTTCACAAAGTGGAGCGGCACGCTACCCAGGCGAACGGCGAGGTGGAGCAAGCGGCCCGGCATTAGCTCCTTGACCCCCAAGATCTCCAGCTGAAAGGTCGGGGCCAACAAGATAACCACTCCACTAGAAATAGGGGTGAGGTGACTCATGTAGGCCCCACCCTGCCACTCCAGGAGCCAGGTGGCTTCGTCTCCCGGAACGGTGTGGGTTTCCTGCAGAAAGCTCACCGTGTATCTCCCTTCCCTAAGGACTGAGAGATTGTGAAATCTGCGGTGAGACCCCCTGCTGCCGTTGATGTTGAGGCTGGCTATGGTTATCTTCATGTCAAAGGTACTTAAAACCCGTCACCAACAGCTCACTGTGAGGATGGAGTGGAAGTGCACCTGGCCCTCCACTCCCCCAGCAACCCATTGAGGAACACATTAAAACGGCGCCTCTCAACCAGTTTCACGTCCCCGCGCTTGCCCGCTTTCTTAAGGGCGGCACGGACGGACTGGATGATCAGCGCCAGATTCGACCAACGGTCGAGGGCCAGCTGAACTTTATTGCAGCAACCCCTGCAAGCCGCGAGGAAATCCCGGAGTTCCGCAGTGGGGATGAGAGGAAACTTGGTAGGAGGCACGAGGGACTCCACGACCTCACTGACGATGGAATCAAGGTCGGCCTCCGTGCCCCGCACCGAATCCCCATCCTCCTCCGGGTCGTCACCGCCAGCGGCCGACACACCCATCACACACTGTGGGGTGGACGTTCCGGCCGTGCCAGCTGGTCCTGCCTCTGTCACGATCCCACCCCCAGGATCGATGGCGGAGGAGTCCTCTCTGGGGTTATCTATTGGGTGGTAGCCTATGGGCACCAGCAGTTCAGGACCCCCCTCCACCTCCGTCCCCAGGCCAGCGAGCAGCCCAGGGGAAACAGTCATTGCCAACTCCGGAATTCCAGCCGGAGCCGAGACTGGAGGTGGAGAGAGGAGGCCATCCCCCACTCCGCCAGCGCACACAGACCCAGCAGACGGGGAATTACACAAATTCAGGTCTGGGTCGGGTACATCCTAGGCGGCGGCGTCAGGCTGTTGGGAGGGTGGACCCTCACACACACGACCCATCGGCCAAAGGAATGGTTTCTCTCATGCGGTCCACAGGCTCCCCCACCATGGGCGGGCCCCCCACCTTGGGAGTTCCCAAGACTACAGATGCATCTTTCCCCCCTCTATCCTGAGGGACAGAGGGTTCCCACCCAGGGCTTTTGGCCTTCATGGAGCTGGTGGCGTGGAAAGCCCAGGAGATGGGCCCTGCAACTCATGGCTCTCTTCAGAGGAGGGACGTCTCCTCCTCTTATTGCAGGAGGGGGATGGAGATTCAGAGACCTCCATCACAGCAGAGAGCTCTGCTTCTCCCTCCACACCCCCAAGCCCAGGTTTCTTGGGCCCGAGCTCAGCCACCGGGCAGGTGGGCTCCCCTGCATCAGCCGTAGGGCTGGACTCAGGCTCAGGACTTTTCTTCTTTATCCAAAGGGCACACCTTGGGTGTTTCGCTTTGCGCCGTGCCTTCCTTCCACCCGGACGGGTCTCCCCCTCTCCACCTGAGGCCGTGAAAACCATGGCCTCCAGAACTGCCTGAGCGGTGGTTGTTGCAGGTGTTGGGGGGAGTAGGGGGAGGTGCAGTGGTGCCACCCTGGGCCACCAAGGTGGAGTTGGTGGCCGGGAGGTTGGGGCAGCTCTTCCTAACATGCCCCACCCCCATGCAGTCATAGCACCGCGCCCCGTCTGAGGTCCAGAAGACGCGGTAGGCCGTCCCCTGGAACTCTACATTGAAATGGCTCTCTGTGACCACATCCCGCGCCAGCTGCATGAACAGCTGGCCGCGGAAAGAGTACACATGCCGGTGGCTGTTCTCCCGAAGACCGAGCGGGACTGGGGTGAGCCCCGTCTATACTTTCCCCAGATGGTGCAGGTGGGGAAGGAGGAGCTCACCAGGAATGAAGGGCGGGACATTTGACAAAATGACCTGTTGCGCAGTGGCCTCCAGGGGGTCCACTGGCAGAAAGATCCTGCCCACAGTGAGCCCCTTGCTCAGAGCCAGGGACACCGCCCGCTCGGTCTTCAGGAATAACACAGCCTTCCCGTACATTTTAGAGGCTGCAACAATGGCCGAAGGGCCGACAACCTCGGCCATTGCTTTCACGCATGCCTCTATCGTCATGTTCGGGTGGACGTAGCTCTTGACCCCATGCTTAGATGTTATTAATGCAAACGGTGACGGGGCAACAGGTGCAGCCGCAGTAGCAGCATATGTGCAAGAAGGCCCCACCACCAGCGAAGAAGGGCTTGCCATGGGGTCTAAGAGCCACATCCACCCCTAACAAACAAAGCAAATTGACAAGGTTTAAACAAACAATAAACTTTCAACAAAACAGTGTGGGAGTAGAGGAGGACAGGTTTAGGAAGGTAAAGGAAATGGGGAGGATAGGCGAGTGAGTGGAGGAAGGGAGAGAAAGGCTGCGAGGGAAGTCTGCTCCTACTGCTCGTTGGAGCACCTTTATAAAATCAGTCCAAAACTTCCAGTTCTCTTCCAATTGGGGGAGGCTGTTTGCCCGAGACAGCTAGAGTCGCCCTGTACTCTCCTCTTCTGATTTTTCACAAACTGTCTTCACCCGGGCAACTCCAGCTCTCCCGAGCAGGCAGTTGGGGTGGTGAGGGAGCTCCCTGTGTGCAGGATGGAAATCAACACCAATATAAATACAGGGCCCCATAAAGGTTTTGGCAGCCCCATCCCTGGTCTTCCGGCCTCTTCTCCCTCCCCCAAACAGTCCAAACAAAGAGTCTTTCAGGTGCTCAAATACCCACATCTCCAAAACAAATTGCTGCCTTACTGCCTCCTCTCGATGGATTCACTTGTCCTGTCTTCTCCACTCTGCAGTCTCCACACTCTCCTCTCTCCACACTCTCCTCTCCTCTCCCCTCTCCCCACACTCCACTCCACAGTCTCCACACTCTCCTCTCTCCACACTCTCCTCTCCTCTCCCCTCTCCCCACACTCCACTCTGCAGTCTCCACACTCCACTCTGCAGTCTCCACACTCTCCTCTCTCCACACTCTCCTCTCCTCCTCTCCCCTCTCCCCACACTCCACTCTGCAGTCTCCTCACTCTCCTCTCTCCACACTCTCCTCTCCTCTCCTCTCCCCTCTCCCCACACTCCACTCTGCAGTCTCCTCACTCTCCTCTCTCCACACTCTCCTCTCCTCTCCCCTCCCCTCTCCCCACACTCCACTCCGCAGTCTCCACACTCTCCCCTCTCCACTGCAGTTACTGTTGCAGCAGCACAGGTGCAGCTGCTCCCCCTGATTACACACAGGAAGTGCTCCACAAACTGCCTAATCCCCTGCTCTACCTGCCCTGGGAATGTTTGATGGGGATGGTGTCGAGGGTTATTTTCTCTGTATATAATTCTATATCTTACTACATGGGTGGTAAGTTTCCTGGCCTTGTTTAACCCTTGAGATTCTACATCCCTCCATATTTGAAAAATGCCTGCAGACTACATCCATTCCAACTCCAAGCCTTGTTAACCCATCACCCTCTGTGCTCACTGACATACATTTCCTCCCAGTTGTGCAACGCCTCAATTTTAAAATCATCATCCTCTTCTTTAAAATCCCTCCATGGCCACACCCCTCCCTATCTCCAATCTCCTACACCCCCACAAAACCTCTGAGATCACTGCACTTCTCCAATTCCAGCCTCTCGCACATCCCCAATTTCAATCGCTCCACCATTGGCGGCCGTGCCTTCAGCTGCCTGGGCCCCAAGCTCTGGAATTCCCTCCCTAAACCTCTCCGTCTCTCTCTCCTCCTTTAAGAGGCTCCTTAAAACCGACCAAGCTTTTGGTCACCTGGCCTCATATCTCCTTCTGTGGCTCGGGGTCAAGTTTTGTTTGATAACACTCCTGTGCTGTGTCTTGAAATGTTTTACTATGTTAAAGGCGCTATATAAATGCAAGTTGCTGTTGCCCAGTATTGACTGAAGTTTAGCGAAGTGTTGGTTGGAGCAACTGCCATCCAATATCCCAATTCTGTTATCAGATTATCACCGAGTCTAAAATTAGTCTCTTACTGTTTAAGCAGCTCAACTTAACAAAATAAAAACAAATGATTGTCAAATACAACAAAATTAAAACAGGTCTCTGAGTATGGACATTATCTACTGTTTGCTTGTGTCCGGTCAATACATTCCCTAAGAAATGTGCCCTCCTTTGTTTCTCCTGTAGTCGATTTCAATAGTTTTCAATAAATCTAGCTTTGAAAAATGAGTTGTGCTTTGAAAGTTTTTTTCTCTTCTCTGTTGAATAATCCTTGAATTATTCCATTGTTGCACAGTAACATGGTTCAGACAGGATATGACCTTCAGCCCATCTAGTCCACCTATCCCTTGGAGTAGGGTCACCAACCGTGGCTGGACATTTTCCTGAAGGTTTCATCACATGACCTCCCGCCTCCAATTAACATTTTTTTCCCCAACTCCAGTATTTAAAAACACAAGAACGTAGGAAATTGGAGCAGGAGGAGGACATTCAACCCGCCTGGCCTGTTGCACCATTTAATAGGATCATGGCTGATCCTTGACCTCAACTCCACCTGCCTGCCTGCTCCCCATATCCATTGATACCTTTTAGTACCTCAAAATCTATTAATCGCTGTCTTGAACATACTCAACAACTGAGCATCAATAGCACTCAGGGGGAGAGAATTCCAAAGATTCACCAGCCTCTGAGTGAAGAAATTACCCCTCATCTCAGTCTGAAATGGCCAACCCCTTCTCCTGAACCTGTGTCCCTGTGTTCTGGACTCTCCAGCCAAGGAGAAACAGCCTCTCAGTGTCGATGCTGTCAAGCCCCTTAAGCATTTTATACATTGCAATGAGATCACCTCTCATTCTTCTAAACTCCTGCAACTTTGACCCAATTCTACTCACTCACTCCTCATAGACCACCCTCTCATCCCAGGGATCAATTTTTACAACTAATAATTGAATATGTTCAAAAGAATGAAAGTAAAACCACATTTCTTTAAATAACCAATGATATTCTTCCCATGACAATCTCCAGGAGATTAATATTCTATTCCTGGAAACTCCTGGACAATCCTAAAGGATTGTCAACCCCTACATTGTTGAATCCCTAATAATCCTGAATTCCAGTTGTTGCCAAGAACCTGTCTCGTTCCTTCATGAAACTGTTTTCTTGTTCTATCCACTAATCTGTTAAACATCCCCCGGGTTCTGGATGTGTCATTATACAAGGCACTAAACAAAAATTGATATCTGTGGGTTCCCCTGCCCTGTCCTTTCCTCGAGTTTCTGGATATTGAAGTAAAATTGATTAAAAGTCACTTTTTTTTTTAATATCCTGGTCAGTGTGTCCCAATTAACTAAAAAACCACATTCAGCCTCAGTTTGGTTTGTGGGGTCTTGAAAGGTGATGAGGGAGGAATGACTTTTCTTTAAATTCATTCGCAGGATATGAGCATTATTGACACTAGTGTTATTATTGACACTAGTGTTATTATTGACATTAGTGTTATTATTGATACTAGTGTTATTATTGACACTAGTGTTATTATTGACACTAGTGTTAGTATTGACACTAGTGTTATTATTGACACTAGTGTTAGTATTGACACTAGTGTTATTATTGATACTAGTGTTATTATTGACACTAGTGTTATTATTGATACTAGTGTTATTATTGATACTAGTGTTATTATTGACACTAGTGTTATTATTGATACTAGTGTTATTATTGACACTAGTGTTATTATTGACACTAGTGTTAGTATTGACACTAGTGTTATTATTGACACTAGTGTTAGTATTGACACTAGTGTTATTATTGACATTAGTGTTAGTATTGACACTAGTGTTAGTATTGACACTAGTGTTATTATTGACACTAGTGTTAGTATTGACACTAGTGTTATTATTGACACTAGTGTTAGTATTGACACTAGTGTTATTATTGACACTAGTGTTAGTATTGACACTAGTGTTATTATTGACATTAGTGTTAGTATTGACACTAGTGTTAGTATTGACACTAGTGTTAGTATTGACACTAGTGTTATTATTGACACTAGTGTTAGTATTGACACTAGTGTTATTATTGACATTAGTGTTAGTATTGACACTAGTGTTATTATTGACACTAGTGTTATTATTGACACTAGTGTTATTATTGATACTAGTGTTATTATTGATACTAGTGTTAGTATTGATACTAGTGTTAGTATTGACACTAGTGTTAGTATTGATACTAGTGTTATTATTGATACTAGTGTTATTATTGACACTAGTGTTATTATTGACACTAGTGTTAGTATTGACACTAGTGTTATTATTGATACTAGTGTTATTATTGACACTAGTGTTATTATTGACACTAGTGTTAGTATTGACACTAGTGTTATTATTGACACTAGTGTTAGTATTGACACTAGTGTTATTATTGACACTAGTGTTAGTATTGACACTAGTGTTATTATTGACACTAGTGTTATTATTGACACTAGTGTTATTATTGACACTAGTGTTAGTATTGATACTAGTGTTAGTATTGACACTAGTGTTATTATTGATACTAGTGTTAGTATTGATACTAGTGTTATTATTGACACTAGTGTTATTATTGATACTAGTGTTAGTATTGATACTAGTGTTAGTATTGACACTAGTGTTATTATTGACACTAGTGTTATTATTGACACTAGTGTTATTATTGACACTAGTGTTATTATTGACACTAGTGTTATTATTGACACTAGTGTTAGTATTGATACTAGTGTTGTACACCAGTTTTATTTAATTAATTGAATGTCAACTTTTTCACCTGCTGTGATACAATTTGAACTTTTATGTCTGGATCCCCAGACCAGCAACATAACCACTACACTACTGTACTCTTGTACTGTTACTGCACCCACTGTCAGCATTAAGCTGTCACAGATGAGGTATAGTTAGAGACACAGGGAGCCCAGTGACTGGGAGATCAGCCATTTGATGTGAGTAAAGTGGTGACTGCACCCCCTCTCCCTGCATCCCTGCATTTTGGTAGGTAGAACATGGAGAGACAATGTAAAATAAAGGGTACAATTCTAAAGGGGGTGCAGGAGCAGAGGGACCTGGGCGTATATGTGCATAAGTCACTGAAGGTGGCAGGAGAGGTTAACAGAGCAGTTAATAATTGGTGGCACAGTGGTTAGCACCGTAGCCTCACAGCTCCAGCGACCCGGGTTCAATTCCGGGTACTGCCTGTGTGGAGTTTGCAAGTTCTCCCTGTGTCTGCGTGGGGTTTCGCTGGGTACTCCGGTTTCCTCCCACCACCAAAGACTTGCAGGTTGATATGGAAATTGGCCATTATAATTGCCCTTAGTATAGGTAGGTGGTAGAGAAATATAGGGACAGGTGGGGATGTGGTAGGAATATGGAATTAGTGTAGGATTAGTATAAATGGGTGGTTGATAGTCGGCACAGACTTGGTGGGCCGAAGGGCCTGTTTCAGTGCTGTATCTCAAAATAAAAAAATAAAATAAAGCATACAGTATCCTGGGCTTTATTAATAAGGGCAAGAGCAAGGAAGTTATGTTGAACTTGTATCAGACACTAGTTCAGCCTCAGCTGGAGTGTTGCGTCCAGTTCTGGGCACCGCACTTTAGGAAAGACGTGAAGGCATTGGAGAGAGTACAGAAAAGATTCAGGAGAATGGTTCCAGGGATGAGGAATTTCAGTTATGAAGATATTTTGGAGAAGTTAGGACTATTTTCCTTGGAGAAGAGAAGGCTGAGAGGTGATTTGATAGAGGTATTCAAAATCATGAGGGGTCTGGACAGAGTAGATAGAGAGAAACTGTTCCCACTGGTGAAAGGATCGAGAACGAGAGGACACAGATTTAAAGTATTTGGTAAGAGAAGCAAAAGTGACACGAGGAAAAACTTTTTCACACAGCGAGTGGTTAAGGTCTGGAATGCGCTGCCTGAGAACGTGGTGGAGGCAGGTACAATTGAAGCATTCAAAAGGCAATTAGACAGTTATGAGAAGGAGAATGTGCAGGGTTACGGGGAGAAGGCAGGGGAATGGAACTGAGGGAATTGCTCTATCAGAGAGCTGGTGTGGACACGATGGGCCGAATGGCCTCCTTCTGCACTAACAATTCTGTGGTTCTGTGAAACAATTCATGGAGGATTCTTTAAAGCTGTTCAAAGCTTTACCATACCTTTTATGGGGAGATGTTGGTGTAGTGGTAATGTCATTGGACTAGTAATCCCCTTGGGATATGGGTTCAAATCCCACCGGCAGCTGGTGGAAGTTAAATTAATTTTTAAAATCTGGAATTGAAAGCTAGTCTCAGTAATGGTGCCATGAAACTATCATCGATTGCTGTTAAAAACCCATCTGGTTCACTAATGTCCTTTAGGGAAGGAAATCTGCTGTGCTTACCTGGTCTGACCAACACGTGACTCCAGATCCACAGTAATGTGGTTGACTCTTAACTGCCCTCTGAAATGGCCTAGCAAGCCACTCATGATCTACTGGATGTAACAGAGATTTGCTGCCCCATGTGCAGTTTGGCACAGAAGGTAAGACCCAGGCCCTGAAACTGCCGGAGCCCTGCTGTGTCACTGCAATTAGGGCAGGAATTCCAGTAACCAATGTACCCTCGTAAAAAAATAAAAAAAATAAAATAAGCACACCCACTAGGTTTCTCTGACCGTTCCCTGTCCTAGTCACAGAATACAAAGGATATTACCCGAAAAAGGGAGAGTTAACGCTGGCCAGGCGTTCCGTTCTCTCTCTCTCTCTCTCTCTTCTACGTTGTCGCCGCGTCGCTCATGCAGGGTCTTCCGCTTCCATGATGGTTGATCTCCGGAGTTTTCGCTGGCTCTATGCCCAAAAAGCTCTAATCTTATCCTGTTGCTTATCTCTCCAAATCTGAGCTGTGTCTTTTCGATTGGCTTAAGCTTGCTCACCTCGTTCACAGCTTCTCTTAATTGGCCCAGGCCCAAAGACCCCGGTATCACACCGTGTCCAAATAAGGCCCTTTTCCTGTGTCCTGAGAGAGAGAGAACGGAACGCCTGGCCAGCGTTAACTCTCCCTTTTTTGGGAGTTTTGTTATTAAGGTCCATCTTTGTAGTGCCCGATGTTGCAGATGGCCAATCAGAAAGGGAGCAGATTCTGCATTACCCAATTGGTTGATTCTTGACTATCTCTGAAACTGTCTTTACCCCAATGCCAATATTTTTATCACTAATAAGCAGAAGTAATCAAAGAAAAGAAAAACATACCATTCTTTAAATTCCCCTCTGTTGCTCCCACCAGTGTCCTGGGGATTAATCATTAAATCTGGAAGACCTCAGGAAAATCCTGGAGTGTTGGTTACCCCTCGTCTGGTCCCGGACAGGCTGAGTAAAAGGAGTTGAGTACCTTGGGATTGGAGTCTTTGCCAACAAGAACTTGCACCTTTGAACTAGAAAAAGCGTCCCGTAGTTTACTTCAGAAGAGGGATTGCCCAGCATGGCCACCAAATCAGTACAACCAAAAATTTTGCCAACCTAACAGTGATTGCACATCGAACACCAAGCCGTTATGATACAAGCAGCTGCTATGAATACAAGCCAGGCTTTGAATCAAGCATTTGGAAAAGGATTTGGGAATTATGTGGATAAATTAGTGTATGAAAATCAAGCTACTTGAGTAAAGCCTGCAGCCCTGAATTTCCACTGGTTATTTCCCCATCATTAGCGAGGTGGATACCCAGAGTAACGCTGTCAACAGCCTTTGATAAGCCATTTATCCCAGAGTTCATCAAATCCCCCACCAAAGTTACACAAGGAGATTGGGGACAGCCCCTACAGAAAGCTGCAGCATTCGGTAGCCAGTAATGTTCATTGCATCATGGGTACAGCTATATTACATCCTCCCACAATGCATATTGTTGTTTTATATCCCCCTCACTGGGTACAGCTGGTCCATATCCCCCTCACTGGGTACAGCTGGTCCATATCCCCCTCACTGGCTACAGCTGGTCTATATCCCCCACACTGGGTACAGCTGGACAATATCCCCCTCACTGGGTACAGCTGGTCTATATCCCCCTCACTGGGTACAGCTGGTCTATATCCCCCTCACTGGGTACAGCTGGTCTATATCCCCCTCACTGGGTACAGCTGGTCCATATCCCCCTCACTGGGTACAGCTGGTCCATATCCCCCTCACTGGCTACAGCTGGTCTATATCCCCCACACTGGGTACAGCTGGACAATATCCCCCTCACTGGGTACAGCTGGTCTATATCCCCCTCACTGGGTACAGCTGGTCTATATCTCCCTCACTGACTACAGCTGGTCTATATCCCCCTCACTGGGTACAGCTGGTCGATATCCCCCTCACTGACTACAGCTGGTCTATATCCCCCTCACTGGGTACAGCTGGTCTATATCCCCCACACTGGGTACAGCTGGACAATATCCCCCTCACTGGGTACAGCTGGTCTATATCCCCCTCACTGGGTACAGCTGGTCTATATCCCCCTCACTGGGTACAGCTGGTCTATATCCCCCTCACTGACTACAGCTGGTCCATATCCCCCTCACTGGGTACAGCTGGTCCATATCCCCCTCACTGGCTACAGCTGGTCTATATCCCCCACACTGGGTACAGCTGGACAATATCCCCCTCACTGGGTACAGCTGGTCTATATCCCCCTCACTGGGTACAGCTGGTCTATATCTCCCTCACTGACTACAGCTGGTCTATATCCCCCTCACTGGGTACAGCTGGTCTATATCCCCCTCACTGGGTACAGCTGGTCTATATCTCCCTCACTGACTACAGCTGGTCTATATCCCCCTCACTGGGTACAGCCAGTCTATATCCCCCTCACTGGGTACAGCTGGTCTATATCCCCCACACTGGGTACAGCTGGACAATATCCCCCTCACTGGGTACAGCTGGTCTATATCCCCCTCACTGGGTACAGCTGGTCTATATCCCCCTCACTGGGTACAGCTGGTCTATATCCCCCTCACTGGATAAAGCTGGTCTATATCCCCCTCACTGGGTACAGCTGGTCGATATCCCCCTCACTGGGTACAGCTGGTCTATATCCCCCTCACAGGGTACAACTGGTCTATATCCCCCTCACTGGATACAGCTGGTCTATATCCCCCTCACTGGGTACAGCTGGACAATATCTCCCTCACTGACTACAGCTGGTCTATATCCCCCTCAATGGGTACAGCTGGTCTATATCCCCCTCACTGGCTACAGCTGGTCTATATCCCCCTCACTGGGTACAGCTGGTCTATATCCCCCTCACTGGATAAAGCTGGTCTATATCCCCCTCACTGGGTACAGCTGGTCGATATCCCCCTCACTGGGTACAGCTGGTCTATATCCCCCTCACAGGGTACAACTGGTCTATATCCCCCTCACTGGATACAGCTGGTCTATATCCCCCTCACTGGGTAAAGCAGGTCTACATCCCCCTCACTGGCTACAGCTGGTCAATATCCCCCTCACTGGGCACAGCTGGTCTATATTCCCCTCAATGGGTACAGCTGGTCTATATCCCCCTCACTGGCTACAGCTGGTCAATATCCCCCTCACTGGGCACAGCTGGTCTATATTCCCCTCAATGGGTACAGCTGGTCTATATCCCCCTCACTGGCTACAGCTGGTCAATATCCCCCTCACTGGGCACAGCTGGTCTATATTCCCCTCAATGGGTACAGCTGGTCTATATCCCCCTCACTGGGTAAAGCAGGTCTACATCCCCCTCACTGGCTACAGCTGGTCAATATCCCCCTCACTGGGCACAGCTGGTCTATATCCCCCTCACTGGGTAAAGCAGGTCTACATCCCCCTCACTGGCTACAGCTGGTCTATATCCCCCTCACTGACTACAGCTGGTCTATATCCCCCTCACTGACTACAGCTGGTCTATATCCCCCTCACTGGGTACAGCTGGTCTATATCCCCCTCACTGGGTACAGCTGGTCTATATCCCCCTCACTGGGTACAGCTGGTCGATATCCCCCTCACTGACTACAGCTGGTCTATATCCCCCTCACTGGGTACAGCTGGTCTATATCCCCCTCACTGGGTACAGCTGGTCTATATCCCCCTCACTGGGTACAGCTGGTCGATATCCCCCTCACTGACTACAGCTGGTCTATATCCCCCTCACTGGGTACAGCTGGTCTATATCCCCCTCACTGGGTACAGCTGGTCAATATCCCCCTCACTGGGCACAGCTGGTCTATATCCCCCTCACTGGGTACAGCTGGTCAATATCCCCCTCACTGGGCACAGCTAGTCTATATCCCCCTCACTGGGTACAGCTGGTCAATATCCCCCTCACTGGGCACAGCTGGTCTATATCCCCCTCAATGGGTACAGCTGGTCTATATCCCCCTCACTGGGTACAGCTGGTCTATATCCCCCTCAATGGGTACAGCTGGTCTATATCCCCCTCACTGGGTACAGCTGGTCGATATCCCCCTCACTGACTACAGCTGGTCTATATCCCCCTCACTGGGTACAGCTGGTCTATATCCCCCTCACTGGGTACAGCTGGTCTATATCCCCCTCACTGGGTACAGCTGGTCTATATCCCCCTCAATGGGTACAGCTGGTCTATATCCCCCTCACTGGGTACAGCTGGTCGATATCCCCCTCACTGACTACAGCTGGTCTATATCCCCCTCACTGGGTACAGCTGGTCTATATCCCCCTCACTGGGTACAGCTGGTCTATATCCCCCTCACTGGGTACAGCTGGTCTATATCCCCCTCACTGGGTACAGCTGGTCTATATCCCCCTCACTGGGTACAGCTGGTCTATATCCCCCTCACTGGGTACAGCTGGTCTATATCCCCCTCACTGGCTACAGCTGGTCTATATCCCCCTCAATGGGTACAGCTGGTCAATATCCCCCTCACTGGGCACAGCTGGTCTATATCCCCCTCAATGGGTACAGCTGGTCTATATCCCCCTCACTGGGTACAGCTGGTCGATATCCCCCTCACTGACTACAGCTGGTCTATATCCCCCTCACTGGGTACAGCTGGTCTATATCCCCCTCACTGGGTACAGCTGGTCTATATCCCCCTCACTGGGTACAGCTGGTCTATATCCCCCTCACTGGGTACAGCTGGTCTATATCCCCCTCACTGGGTACAGCTGGTCTATATCCCCCTCACTGGGTACAGCTGGTCTATATCCCCCTCACTGGGTACAGCTGGTCTATATCCCCCTCACTGGGTACAGCTGGTCTATATCCCCCTCACTGACTACAGCTGGTCTATATCCCCCTCACTGGGTACAGCTGGTCTATATCCCCCTCAATGGGTACAGCTGGTCTATATCCCCCTCACTGGGTACAGCTGGTCGATATCCCCCTCACTGACTACAGCTGGTCTATATCCCCCTCACTGGGTACAGCTGGTCTATATCCCCCTCACTGGGTACAGCTGGTCTATATCCCCCTCACTGGGTACAGCTGGTCTATATCCCCCTCACTGGGTACAGCTGGTCTATATCCCCCTCAATGGGTACAGCTGGTCTATATCCCCCTCACTGGGTACAGCTGGTCTATATCCCCCTCAATGGGTACAGCTGGTCTATATCCCCCTCACTGGGTACAGCTGGTCGATATCCCCCTCACTGACTACAGCTGGTCTATATCCCCCTCACTGGATAAAGCTGGTCTATATCCCCCTCACTGGGTACAGCTGGTCTATATCCCCCTCACTGGATAAAGCTGGTCTATATCCCCCTCACTGGGTACAGCTGGTCTATATCCCCCTCACTGGGTAAAGCTGGTCTATATCCCCCTCACTGGGTACAGCTGGTCTATATCCCCCTCACTGGGTACAGCTGGTCGATATCCCCCTCACTGACTACAGCTGGTCTATATCCCCCTCACTGGATAAAGCTGGTCTATATCCCCCTCACTGGGTACAGCTGGTCTATATCCCCCTCACTGGATAAAGCTGGTCTATATCCCCCTCACTGGATAAAGCTGGTCTATATCCCCCTCACTGGATAAAGCTGGTCTATATCCCCCTCAATGGGTACAGCTGGTCTATATCCCCCTCACTGGATAAAGCTGGTCTATATCCCCCTCACTGGATAAAGCTGGTCTATATCCCCCTCACTGGATAAAGCTGGTCTATATCCCCCTCAATGGGTACAGCTGGTCGATATCCCCCTCACTGGATAAAGCTGGTCTGTATCCCCCTCACTGGATAAAGCTGGTCTGTATCCCCCTCAATGGGTACAGCTGGTCTATATCCCCCTCACTGGGTACAGCTGGTCGATATCCCCCTCACTGGATAAAGCTGGTCTATATCCCCCTCAATGGGTACAGCTGGTCTATATCCCCCTCACTGGGTACAGCTGGTCGATATCCCCCTCACTGGATAAAGCTGGTCTATATCCCCCTCACTGGGTACAGCTGGTCTATATCCCCCTCACTGGGTACAGCTGGTCTATATCCCCCTCACTGGGTACAGCTGGTCTATATCCCCCTCAATGGATAAAGCTGGTCTATATACCCCTCACTGGGTACAGCTGGTCTATATCCCCCTCACTGGGTACAGCTGGTCTATATCCCCCTCACTGGGTACAGCTGGTCTATATCCCCCTCACTGGGTACAGCTGGTCTATATCCCCCTCACTGACTACAGCTGGTCTATATCCCCCTCACTGGCTACAGCTGGTCTATATCCCCCTCACTGGATAAAGCTGGTCTATATCCCCCTCACTGGGTACAGCTGGTCTATATCCCCCTCACAGGGTACAACTGGTCTATATCCCCCTCACTGGATACAGCTGGTCTATATCCCCCTCACTGGGTAAAGCAGGTCTACATCCCCCTCACTGGCTACAGCTGGTCAATATCCCCCTCACTGGGCACAGCTGGTCTATATTCCCCTCAATGGGTACAGCTGGTCTATATCCCCCTCACTGGGTAAAGCAGGTCTACATCCCCCTCACTGGCTACAGCTGGTCAATATCCCCCTCACTGGGTACAGCTTGTCTATATCCCCCTCACTGGGTACAGCTGGTCTATATCCCCCTCACTGGGTACAGCTTGTCTATATCCCCCTCACTGGGTAAAGCTGGTCTATATCCCCCTCACTGGGTACTGCTGGTCTATATCCCCCTTACCGGATACAGCTGGTCTATATCCCCCTCACTGGGTAAAGCTGGTCTATATCCCCCTCACTGGGTAAAGCTGGTCTATATCCCCCTCACTGGGTACAGCTTGTCTATATCCCCCTCACTGGGTACAGCTTGTCTATATCCCCCTCACTGGGTAAAGCTGGTCTATATCCCCCTCACTGGGTACAGCTTGTCTATATCCCCCTCACTGGGTACAGCTTGTCTATATCCCCCTCACTGGGTAAAGCTGGTCTATATCCCCCTCACTGGGTACAGCTTGTCTATATCCCCCTCACTGGGTACAGCTTGTCTATATCCCCCTCACTGGGTAAAGCTGGTCTATATCCCCCTCACTGGGTACAGCTTGTCTATATCCCCCTCACTGGGTAAAGCTGGTCTATATCCCCCTCACTGGGTACAGCTTGTCTATATCCCCCTCACTGGGTACAGCTTGTCTATATCCCCCTCAATGGGTACAGCTGGTCTATATCCCCCTCACTGGGTACAGCTTGTCTATATCCCCCTCACTGGGTACAGCTTGTCTATATCCCCCTCACTGGGTAAAGCTGGTCTATATCCCCCTCACTGGGTACAGCTTGTCTATATCCCCCTCACTGGGTAAAGCTGGTCTATATCCCCCTCACTGGGTACAGCTTGTCTATATCCCCCTCACTGGGTAAAGCTGGTCTATATCCCCCTCACTGGGTACAGCTTGTCTATATCCCCCTCACTGGGTACAGCTTGTCTATATCCCCCTCACTGGGTACAGCTGGTCTATATCCCCCTCACTGGGTAAAGCTGGTCTATATCCCCCTCACTGGGTACAGCTTGTCTATATCCCCCTCACTGGGTACAGCTTGTCTATATCCCCCTCACTGGGTACAGCTTGTCTATATCCCCCTCACTGGGTAAAGCTGGTCTATATCCCCCTCACTGGGTACAGCTTGTCTATATCCCCCTCACTGGGTAAAGCTGGTCTATATCCCCCTCACTGGGTACAGCTTGTCTATATCCCCCTCACTGGGTACAGCTTGTCTATATCCCCCTCACTGGGTACAGCTGGTCTATATCCCCCTCACTGGGTACAGCTGGTCTATATCCCCCTCACTGGGTACAGCTTGTCTATATCCCCGTCACTGGGTACAGCTGGTCTATATCCCCCTCACTGGGTAAAGCTGGTCTATATCCCCCTCAATGGGTACAGCTGGTCTATATCCCCCTCAATGGGTACAGCTTGTCTATATCCCCCTCACTGGGTACAGCTGGTCAATATCCCCCTCAATGGGTACAGCTGGTCTTTATCCCCCTCAATGGGTACAGCTGGTCTATATCCCCCTCACTGGGTAAAGCTGGTCTATATCCCCCTCACTGGGTACAGCTGGTCTATATCCCCCTCAATGGGTACAGCTGGTCTTTATCCCCCTCACTGGGTACAGCTGGTCTATATCCCCCTCAATGGGTACAGCTGGTCTATATCCCCCTCACTGGGTACAGCTTGTCTATATCCCCCTCACTGGGTACAGCTGGTCTATATCCCCCTCACTGGGTACAGCTGGTCTATATCCCCCTCACTGGGTACAGCTTGTCTATATCCCCCTCACTGGGTACAGCTGGTCTATATCCCCCTCACTGGGTACAGCTGGTCTATATCCCCCTCACTGGGTACAGCTGGTCTATATCCCCCTCACTGGGTACAGCTTGTCTATATCCCCCTCACTGGGTACAGCTGGTCTATATCCCCCTCACTGGGTACAGCTGGTCTATATCCCCCTCACTGGGTACAGCTGGTCTATATCCCCCTCACTGGGTACAGCTTGTCTGTATCCCCCTCAATGGGTACAGCTGGTCTTTATCCCCCTCAATGGGTACAGCTGGTCTATATCCCCCTCACTGGGTACAGCTGGTCTATATCCCCCTCACTGGGTACAGCTGGTCTATATCCCCCTCACTGGGTACAGCTTGTCTGTATCCCCCTCAATGGGTACAGCTGGTCTTTATCCCCCTCAATGGGTACAGCTGGTCTATATCCCCCTCACTGGGTACAGCTGGTCTTTATCCCCCTCAATGGGTACAGCTGGTCTATATCCCCCTCACTGGGTACAGCTTGTCTATATCCCCCTCACTGGGTACAGCTGGTCTTTATCCCCCTCACTGGGTAAAGCTGGTCTATATCCCCCTCACTGGGTACAGCTTGTCTATATCCCCCTCACTGGGTACAGCTGGTCTTTATCCCCCTCACTGGGTACAGCTTGTCTATATCCCCCTCACTGGGTACAGCTTGTCTATATCCCCCTCACTGGGTACAGCTGGTCTTTATCCCCCTCAATGGGTACAGCTGGTCTATATCCCCCTCACTGGGTACAGCTTGTCTATATCCCCCTCACTGGGTAAAGCTGGTCTTTATCCCCCTCACTGGGTAAAGCTGGTCTATATCCCCCTCACTGGGTACAGCTTGTCTATATCCCCCTCACTGGGTACAGCTGGTCTTTATCCCCCTCACTGGGTACAGCTGGTCTATATCCCCCTCACTGGGTACAGCTGGTCTATATCCCCCTCACTGGGTACAGCTGGTCTTTATCCCCCTCACTGGGTACAGCTGGTCTATATCCCCCTCAATGGGTACAGCTTGTCTATATCCCCCTCACTGGGTAAAGCTGGTCTATATCCCCCTCACTGGGTACAGCTTGTCTATATCCCCCTCACTGGGTAAAGCTGGTCTATATCCCCCTCACTGGGTACAGCTGGTCTATATCCCCCTCAATGGGTACAGCTGGTCTATATCCCCCTCAATGGGTACAGCTTGTCTATATCCCCCTCACTGGGTACAGCTGGTCTATATCCCCCTCACTGGGTACAGCTTGTCTATATCCCCCTCACTGGGTACAGCTGGTCTATATCCCCCTCACTGGGTACAGCTTGTCTATATCCCCCTCACTGGGTAAAGCTGGTCTATATCCCCCTCACTGGGTACAGCTGGTCTATATCCCCCTCACTGGGTACAGCTTGTCTATATCCCCCTCACTGGGTAAAGCTGGTCTATATCCCCCTCACTGGGTACTGCTGGTCTATATCCCCCTTACCGGATACAGCTGGTCTATATCCCCCTCACTGGGTAAAGCTGGTCTATATCCCCCTCAATGGGTACAGCTGGTCTATATCCCCCTCACTGGGTACAGCTGGTCTATATCCCCCTCAATGGGTAAAGCTGGTCTATATCCCCCTCACTGGGTAAAGCTGGTCTATATCCCCCTCAATGGGTACAGCTGGTCTATATCCCCCTCACTGGGTACAGCTGGTCTATATCCCCCTCAATGGGTACAGCTGGTCTATATCCCCCTCACTGGGTACAGCTGGTCTATATCCCCCTCAATGGGTACAGCTTGTCTATATCCCCCTCACTGGGTAAAGCTGGTCTATATCCCCCTCACTGGGTACAGCTTGTCTATATCCCCCTCACTGGGTACAGCTGGTCTATATCCCCCTCAATGGGTACAGCTGGTCTATATCCCCCTCACTGGGTAAAGCTGGTCTATATCCCCCTCACTGGGTACAGCTTGTCTATATCCCCCTCACTGGGTAAAGCTGGTCTATATCCCCCTCACTGGGTAAAGCTGGTCTATATCCCCCTCACTGGGTACAGCTTGTCTATATCCCCCTCACTGGGTACTGCTGGTCTATATCCCCCTTACCGGATACAGCTGGTCTATATCCCCCTCACTGGGTACTGCTGGTCTATATCCCCCTTACCGGATACAGCTGGTCTATATCCCCCTCACTGGGTACTGCTGGTCTATATCCCCCTTACCGGATACAGCTGGTCTATATCCCCCTCACTGGGTACTGCTGGTCTATATCCCCCTTACCGGATACAGCTGGTCTATATCCCCCTCAATGGGTACAGCTGGTCTATATCCCCCTCAATGGGTACAGCTGGTCTATATCCCCCTCACTGGGTAAAGCTGGTCTATATCCCCCTCACTGGGTACAGCTTGTCTATATCCCCCTCAATGGGTACAGCTGGTCTATATCCCCCTCACTGGGTACAGCTTGTCTATATCCCCCTCACTGGGTAAAGCTGGTCTATATCCCCCTCACTGGGTACTGCTGGTCTATATCCCCCTTACCGGATACAGCTGGTCTATATCCCCCTCACTGGGTACTGCTGGTCTATATCCCCCTTACCGGATACAGCTGGTCTATATCCCCCTCACTGGGTACTGCTGGTCTATATCCCCCTCACTGGGTACTGCTGGTCTATATCCCCCTTACCGGATACAGCTGGTCTATATCCCCCTCACTGGGTAAAGCTGGTCTATATCCCCCTCACTGGGTACTGCTGGTCTATATCCCCCTTACCGGATACAGCTGGTCTATATCCCCCTCAATGGGTACAGCTGGTCTATATCCCCCTCAATGGGTACAGCTGGTCTATATCCCCCTCAATGGGTACAGCTGGTCTATATCCCCCTCAATGGGTACAGCTGGTCTATATCCCCCTCAATGGGTACAGCTGGTCTATATCCCCCTCAATGGGTACAGCTGGTCTATATCCCCCTTACCGGATACAGCTGGTCTATATCCCCCTCACTGGGTACTGCTGGTCTATATCCCCCTCAATGGGTACAGCTGGTCTATATCCCCCTCAATGGGTACAGCTGGTCTATATCCCCCTCAATGGGTACAGCTGGTCTATATCCCCCTTACCGGATACAGCTGGTCTATATCCCCCTCACTGGGTACAGCTGGTCTATATCCCCCTCACTGGGTACAGCTGGTCTATATCCCCCTCAATGGGTACAGCTTGTCTATATCCCCCTCACTGGGTACAGCTGGTCTATATCCCCCTCACTGGGTACAGCTGGTCTATATCCCCCTCACTGGGTACAGCTGGTCTATATCCCCCTCAATGGGTACAGCTTGTCTATATCCCCCTCACTGGGTAAAGCTGGTCTATATCCCCCTCACTGGCTACAGCTGGTCTATATCCCCCTCACTGGGTACTGCTGGTCTATATCCCCCTTACCGGATACAGCTGGTCTATATCCCCCTCACTGGGTACAGCTGGTCTATATCCCCCTCACTGGGTACAGCTGGTCTATATCCCCCTCAATGGGTACAGCTTGTCTATATCCCCCTCACTGGGTACAGCTGGTCTATATCCCCCTCACTGGGTACAGCTGGTCTATATCCCCCTCACTGGCTACAGCTGGTCTATATCCCCCTCACTGGGTACAGCTGGTCTATATCCCCCTCACTGGCTACAGCTGGTCTATATCCCCCTCAATGGGTACAGCTTGTCTATATCCCCCTCACTGGGTAAAGCTGGTCTATATCCCCCTCACTGGCTACAGCTGGTCTATATCCCCCTCACTGGGTACAGCTTGTCTATATCCCCCTCACTGGGTAAAGCTGGTCTATATCCCCCTCACTGGGTACTGCTGGTCTATATCCCCCTTACCGGATACAGCTGGTCTATATCCCCCTCACTGGGTACAGCTGGTCTATATCCCCCTCACTGGGTACAGCTGGTCGATATCCCCCTCACTGACTACAGCTGGTCTATATCCCCCTCACTGGGTACAGCTGGTCTATATCCCCCTCACTGGCTACAGCTGGTCTATATCCCCCTCACTGGCTACAGCTGGTCTATATCCCCCTCACTGGGTACAGCTGGTCTATATCCCCCTCACTGGGTACAGCTGGTCCATATCCCCCTCAATGGGTACAGCTGGTCTATATCCCCCTCAATGGGTACAGCTGGTCTATATCCCCCTCACTGGCTACAGCTGGTCTATATCCCCCTCACTGGATAAAGCTGGTCTATATCCCCCTCACTGGGTACAGCTGGTCGATATCCCCCTCACTGGGTACAGCTGGTCTATATCCCCCTCACAGGGTACAACTGGTCTATATCCCCCTCACTGGGTACAGCTGGTCTATATCCCCCTCACTGGGTACAGCTGGTCGATATCCCCCTCACTGGGTACAGCTGGTCTATATCCCCCTCACAGGGTACAACTGGTCTATATCCCCCTCACTGGGTACAGCTGGTCTATATCCCCCTCACTGGGTACAGCTGGTCGATATCCCCCTCACTGGGTACAGCTGGTCTATATCCCCCTCACAGGGTACAACTGGTCTATATCCCCCTCACTGGGTACAGCTGGTCGATATCCCCCTCACTGGGTACAGCTGGTCTATATCCCCCTCACAGGGTACAGCTGGTCTATATCCCCCTCACAGGGTACAGCTGGTCGATATCCCCCTCACTGGGTACAGCTGGTCTATATCCCCCTCACAGGGTACAACTGGTCTATATCCCCCTCACTGGGTACTGCTGGTCTATATCCCCCTTACCGGATACAACTGGTCTATATCCCCCTCACTGGGTACAGCTGGTCTATATCCCTCTCACTGGGTACAGCTGGTCTATATCCCCCTCACAGGGTACAACTGGTCTATATCCCCCTCACTGGGTACAGCTGGTCTATATCCCCCTTACCGGATACAGCTGGTCTATATCCCCCTCAATGGGTACAGCTGGTCTATATCCCCCTCAATGGGTACAGCTGGTCTATATCCCCCTCACTGGGTACAGCTGGTCTATATCCCCCTCAATGGGTACAGCTGGTCTATATCCCCCTCACTGGGTACAGCTGGTCTATATCCCCCTCACAGGGTACAACTGGTCTATATCCCCCTCACTGGGTACTGCTGGTCTATATCCCCCTTACCGGATACAGCTTGTCTATATCCCCCTCAATGGGTACAGCTGGTCGACATCCCCCTCAATGCGTACAGCTGGTCTACATCCCCCTCACTGGGTACAGAGAGATCCAGATTTCCACTTCCCTTTGTGTGAAGAAGTGTTTCCTGACATCACCCCTGAACGGCCTGGCTTGAATTTTAAGGTTCTTCCGCCTTGTTCTGGACTCCCCCCACCAGAGGAAATAGTTACTCTCTATCTGTCCTATCAAATCCACTCACCATTTTTAACAGGGGATTTTGATTGCTGTCTCGATGTTTAGTGTTCAGATATTGTAGGGTGCACTGTATTAGCGAGGCAAAGCATGTTCCTGCTGAGTGAGGATCTAGACTGGGACAGCATGTTCCTGCTGAGTGAGGATCTAGACTGGGACAGCATGTTCCTGCTGAGTGAGGATCTAGACTGGGACAGCATGTTCCTGCTGAGTGAGGATCTAGACTGGGACAGCATGTTCCCTGCTGTGTGAGGATCTAGACTGGGACAGCATGTTCCTGCTGAGTGAGGATCTAGACTGGGACAGCATGTTCCTGCTGAGTGCGGATCTAGACTGGGCCAGCATGTTCCTGCTGAGTGAGGATCTAGACTGGGACAGCATGTTCCTGCTGAGTGAGGATCTAGACTGGGACAGCATGTTCCTGCTGAGTGAGGATCAAGACTGGGACAGCATGTTCCTGCTGAGTGAGGATCCAGACTGGGACAGCATGTTCCCTGCTGAGTGAGGATCTAGACTGGGACAGCATGTTCCTGCTGAGTGAGGATCTAGACTGGGACAGCATGTTCCTGCTGAGTGCGGATCGACACTGGGACAGCATGTTCCTGCTGAGTGAGGATCTAGACTGGGACAGCATGTTCCTGCTGAGTGCGGATCTAGACTGGAACAGCATGTTCCTGCTGAGTGAGGATCTAGACTGGGACATCATGTTCCTGCTGAGTGAGGATCTAGACTGGGACAGCATGTTCCTGCTGAGAGAGGATCTAGACTGGGACAGCATGTTCCTGCTGAGTGAGGATCTAGACTGGGACAGCATGTTCCCTGCTGAGTGAGGATCTAGACTGGGACAGCATGTTCCTGCTGAGTGAGGATCTAGACTGGGAAAGCATGTTCCTGCTGAGTGCGGATCTAGACTGGGACAGCATGTTCCTGCTGAGTGCGGATCTAGACTGGGACAGCAGGTTCCTGCTGAGTGAGGATCTAGACTGGGACAGCATGTTCCTGCTGAGTGAGGATCTAGACTGGGACAGCATGTTCCTGCTGAGTGAGGATCTAGACTGGGACAGCATGTTCCTGCTGAGTGAGGATCTAGACTGGGACAGCAGGTTCCTGCTGAGTGAGGATCTAGACTGGGACAGCATGTTCCCTGCTGAGTGAGGATCTAGACTGGGACAGCATGTTCCCTGCTGAGTGAGGATCTAGACTGGGACAGCAGGTTCCTGCTGAGTGAGGATCTAGACTGGGACAGCATGTTCCTGGTGAGTGAGGGTCTAGACTGGGACAGAATGTTCCTGCTGAGTGAAGATCGACACTGGGACAGCATGTTCCCTGCTGAGTGCGGATCTAGACTGGGACAGCATGTTCCTGCTGAGTGAGGATCTAGACTGGGACAGCAGGTTCCTGCTGAGTGAGGATCTAGACTGGGACAGCATGTTCCTGCTGAGTAAGGATCTAGACTGGGACAGCATGTTCCCTGATGAGTGAAGATCGACACTGGGACAGCATGTTCCTGCTGAGTGAGGATCTAGACTGGGACAGCATGTTCCCTGCTGAGTGAGGATCTAGACTGGGACAGCATGTTCCCTGCTGAGTGAGGATCTAGACTGGGACAACATGTTCCCTGATGAGTGAGGATCTAGACTGGGACAGCATGTTCCCTGCTGAGTGAGGATCTAGACTGGGACAGCATGTTCCCTGCTGAGTGAGGATCTAGACTGGGACAGCATGTTCCTGCTGAGTGAGGATCTAGACTGGGACAGCATGTTCCCTGCTGAGTGAAGATCGACACTGGGACAGCATGTTCCTGCTGAGTGAGGATCTAGACTGGGACAACATGTTCCCTGATGAGTGAAGATCGACACTGGGACAGCATGTTCCTGCTGAGTGAGGATCTAGACTGGGACAGCATGTTCCCTGCTGAGTGAGGATCTAGACTGGGACAGCATGTTCCTGCTGAGTGAGGATCTAGACTGGGACAGCATGTTCCCTGCTGAGTGAGGATCTAGACTGGGACAGCATGTTCCTGCTGAGTGAGGATCTAGACTGGGACAGCATGTTCCTGCTGAGTGAGGATCTAGACTGGGACAGCATGTTCCTGCTGTGTGAGGATCTAGACTGGGACAGCATGTTCCTGCTGAGTGAGGATCTAGACTGGAACAGCATGTTCCTGCTGTGTGAGGATCTAGACTGGGACAGCATGTTCCTGCTGAGTGAGGATCTAGACTGGGACAGCATGTTCCCTGCTGAGTGAGGATCTAGACTGGAACAGCATGTTCCTGCTGAGTGAAGATCTAGACCGGGACAGCATGTTCCCTGCTGAGTGATGATCTAGACTGGGACAGCATGTTCCCTGCTGAGTGAGGATCTAGACTGGGACAGCATGTTCCTGCTGAGTGAGGATCTAGACTGGGACAGCATGTTCCCTGCTGAGTGCGGATCTAGACTGGGACAGCATGTTCTTGCTGAGTGAGGATCTAGACTGGGACAGCATGTTCCTGCTGAGTGAGGATCTAGACTGGGACAGCATGTTCCCTGCTGAGTGAAGATCGACACTGGGACAGCATGTTCCTGCTGAGAGAGGATCTAGACTGGGACAGCATGTTCCCTGCTGAGTGAGGATCTAGACTGGGACAGCATGTTCCTGCTGAGTGAGGATCTAGACTGGGACAGCATGTTCCTGCTGAGTGAGGATCTAGACTGGGACAGCATGTTCCCTGCTGAGTGAGGATCTAGACTGGGACAGCATGTTCCTGCTGAGTGAGGATCTAGACTGGGACAGCATGTTCCTGCTGAGTGAGGATCTAGACTGGGACAGCATGTTCCCTGCTGAGTGAGGATCTAGACTGGGACAGCATGTTCCCTGCTGAGTGAGGATCTAGACTGGGACAGCATGTTCCTGCTGTGAGGATCTAGACTGGGACAGCATGTTCCCTGCTGAGTGAGGATCTAGACTGGGACAGCATGTTCCTGCTGAGTGAGGATCTAGACTGGGACAGCATGTTCCTGCTGAGTGAGGATCTAGACTGGGACAGAATGTTCCCTGCTGTGAGGATCTAGACTGGGACAGCATGTTCCTGCTGAGTGAAGATCTAGACTGGGACAGCATGTTCCTGCTGAGTGAGGATCTAGACTGGGACAGCATGTTCCTGCTGAGTGAAGATCTAGACTGGGACAGCATGTTCCTGCTGAGTGAGGATCTAGACTGGGACAGCATGTTCCTGCTGAGTGAGGATCTAGACTGGGACAGCATGTTCCCTGCTGAGTGAGGATCAAGACTGAGACAGCATGTTCCTGCTGAGTGAGGATCTGGACTGGGACAGCATGTTCCTGCTGAGTGAGGATCTAGACTGGGACAGCATGTTCCCTGCTGAGTGAGGATCTAGACTGGGACAGCATGTTCCTGCTGAGTGAGGATCTAGACTGGGACAGCATGTTCCCTGCTGAGTGAAGATCGACACTGGGACAGCATGTTCCTGCTGAGTGAGGATCTAGACTGGAACAGCATGTTCCTGCTGTGTGAGGATCTAGACTGAGACAGCATATTCCTGCTGAGTGAGGATCTAGACTGGGACAGCATGTTCCCTGCTGAGTGAGGATCTAGACTGGAACAGCATGTTCCTGCTGAGTGAAGATCTAGACTGGGACAGCATGTTCCCTGCTGAGTGAGGATCTAGACTGGGACAGCATGTTCCTGCTGAGTGAGGATCTAGACTGGGACAGCATGTTCCCTGCTGAGTGAGGATCTAGACTGGGACAGCATGTTCCTGCTGAGTGAGGATCTAGACTGGGACAGCATGTTCCTGCTGAGTGAGGATCTAGACTGGGACAGCATGTTCCCTGCTGAGTGAGGATCTAGACTGGGACAGCATGTTCCTGCTGTGTGAGGATCTAGACTGGGGCAGCATGTTCCTACTGAGTGAGGATCTAGACTGGGACAGCATGTTCCCTGCTGAGTGCGGATCTAGACTGGGACAGCATGTTCTTGCTGAGTGAGGATCTAGACTGGGACAGCATGTTCCTGCTGAGTGAGGATCTAGACTGGGACAGCATGTTCCCTGCTGAGTGAAGATCGACACTGGGACAGCATGTTCCTGCTGAGAGAGGATCTAGACTGGGACAGCATGTTCCCTGCTGAGTGAGGATCTAGTCTGGGACAGCATGTTCCTGCTGAGTGAGGATCTAGACTGGGACAGCATGTTCCTGCTGAGTGAGGATCTAGACTGGGACAGCATGTTCCCTGCTGAGTGAGGATCTAGACTGGGACAGCATGTTCCTGCTGAGTGAGGATCTAGACTGGGACAGCATGTTCTTGCTGAGTGAGGATCTAGACTGGGACAGCATGTTCCTGCTGAGTGAGGATCTAGACTGGGACAGCATGTTCCCTGCTGAGTGAAGATCGACACTGGGACAGCATGTTCCTGCTGAGAGAGGATCTAGACTGGGACAGCATGTTCCCTGCTGAGTGAGGATCTAGTCTGGGACAGCATGTTCCTGCTGAGTGAGGATCTAGACTGGGACAGCATGTTCCTGCTGAGTGAGGATCTAGACTGGGACAGCATGTTCCCTGCTGAGTGAGGATCTAGACTGGGACAGCATGTTCCTGCTGAGTGAGTATCTAGACTGGGACAGCATGTTCCTGCTGTGTGAGGATCTAGACTGAGACAGCATGTTCCTGCTGAGTGAGGATCTAGACTGGGACAGCATGTTCCCTGCTGAGTGAGGATCTAGACTGGGACAGCATTTTCCTGCTGTGAGGATCTAGACTGGGACAGCATGTTCCCTGCTGAGTGAGGATCTAGACTGGGACAGCATGTTCCTGCTGAGTGAGGATCTAGACTGGGACAGCATGTTCCTGCTGAGTGAGGATCTAGACTGGGACAGCATGTTCCCTGCTGTGAGGATCTAGACTGGGACAGCATGTTCCTGCTCAGTGAAGATCTAGACTGGGACAGCATGTTCCTGCTGAGTGAGGATCTAGACTGGGACAGCATGTTCCTGCTGAGTGAGGATCTAGACTGGGACAGCATGTTCCCTGCTGAGTGAGGATCTAGACTGAGACAGCATGTTCCTGCTGAGTGAGGATCTGGACTGGGACAGCATGTTCCTGCTGAGTGAGGATCTAGACTGGGACAGCATGTTCCCTGCTGAGTGAGGATCTAGACTGGGACAGCATGTTCCTGCTGAGTGAGGATCTAGACTGGGACAGCATGTTCCCTGCTGAGTGAAGATCGACACTGGGACAGCATGTTCCTGCTGAGTGAGGATCTAGACTGGAACAGCATGTTCCTGCTGAGTGAAGATCTAGACTGGGACAGCATGTTCCCTGCTGAGTGAGGATCTAGACTGGGACAGCATGTTCCTGCTGAGTGAGGATCTAGACTGGGACAGCATGTTCCCTGCTGAGTGAGGATCTAGACTGGGACAGCATGTTCCTGCTGAGTGAGGATCTAGACTGGGACAGCATGTTCCTGCTGAGTGAGGATCTAGACTGGGACAGCATGTTCCCTGCTGAGTGAGGATCTAGACTGGGACAGCATGTTCCTGCTGTGTGAGGATCTAGACTGGGGCAGCATGTTCCTACTGAGTGAGGATCTAGACTGGAACAGCATGTTCCTGCTGATTGAGGATCTAGACTGGGACAGCATGTTCCCTGCTGAGTGAGGATCTAGACTGGGACAGCATGTTCCCTGCTGAGTGAGGATCTAGACTGGGACAGCATGTTCCCTGCTGAGTGAGGATCTAGACTGGGACAGCATGTTCCCTGCTGAGTGAGGATCTAGACTGGGACAGCATGTTCCTGCTGAGTGAGGATCTAGACTGGGACAGCATGTTCCCTGCTGAGTGAGGATCTAGACTGGGACAGCATGTTCCTGCTGAGTGAGGATCTAGACTGGGACAGCATGTTCCCTGCTGAGTGCGGATCTAGACTGGGACAGCATGTTATTGCTGAGTGAGGATCTAGACTGGGACAGCATGTTCCTGCTGAGTGAGGATCTAGACTGGGACAGCATGTTCCCTGCTGAGTGAAGATCGACACTGGGACAGCATGTTCCTGCTGAGTGAGGATCTAGACTGGGACAGCATGTTCCCTGCTGAGTGAGGATCTAGACTGGGACAGCATGTTCCTGCTGAGTGAGGATCTAGACTGGGACAGCATGTTCCTGCTGAGTGAGGATCTAGACTGGGACAGCATGTTCCCTGCTGAGTGAGGATCTAGACTGGGACAGCATGTTCCTGCTGAGTGAGGATCTAGACTGGGACAGCATGTTCCTGCTGAGTGAGGATCTAGACTGGGACAGAATGTTCCTGCTGAGTGAAGATCGACACTGGGACAGCATGTTCCTGCTGAGTGAGAATCTAGACTGGGACAGCATGTTCCCTGCTGAGTGAGGATCTAGACTGGGACAGCATGTTCCCTGCTGAGTGAGGATCTAGACTGGGACAACATGTTCCCTGATGAGTGAGGATCTAGACTGGGACAGCATGTTCCCTGCTGAGTGAGGATCTAGACTGGGACAGCATGTTCCCTGCTGAGTGAGGATCTAGACTGGGACAGCATGTTCCTGCTGAGTGAGGATCTAGACTGGGACAGCATGTTCCCTGCTGAGTGAAGATCGACACTGGGACAGCATGTTCCTGCTGAGTGAGGATCTAGACTGGGACAGCATGTTCCCTGCTGAGTGAGGATCTAGACTGGGACAGCATGTTCCTGCTGAGTGAGGATCTAGACTGGGACAGCATGTTCCCTGCTGAGTGAGGATCTAGACTGGGACAGCATGTTCCTGCTGAGTGAGGATCTAGACTGGGACAACATGTTCCCTGATGAGTGAAGATCGACACTGGGACAGCATGTTCCTGCTGAGTGAGGATCTAGACTGGGACAGCATGTTCCCTGCTGAGTGAGGATCTAGACTGGGACAGCATGTTCCTGCTGAGTGAGGATCTAGACTGGGACAGCATGTTCCCTGCTGAGTGAGGATCTAGACTGGGACAGCATGTTCCTGCTGAGTGAGGATCTAGACTGGGACAGCATGTTCCTGCTGAGTGAGGATCTAGACTGGGACAGCATGTTCCTGCTGAGTGAGGATCTAGACTGGGACAGCATGTTCCTGCTGAGTGAGGATCTAGACTGGGACAGCATGTTCCCTGCTGAGTGAGGATCTAGACTGGAACAGCATGTTCCTGCTGAGTGAAGATCTAGACCGGGACAGCATGTTCCCTGCTGAGTGAGGATCTAGACTGGGACAGCATGTTCCCTGCTGAGTGAGGATCTAGACTGGGACAGCATGTTCCTGCTGAGTGAGGATCTAGACTGGGACAGCATGTTCCCTGCTGAGTGCGGATCTAGACTGGGACAGCATGTTCTTGCTGAGTGAGGATCTAGACTGGGACAGCATGTTCCTGCTGAGTGAGGATCTAGACTGGGACAGCATGTTCCCTGCTGAGTGAAGATCGACACTGGGACAGCATGTTCCTGCTGAGTGAGGATCTAGACTGGGACAGCATGTTCCTGCTGAGTGAGGATCTAGACTGGGACAGCATGTTCCCTGCTGAGTGAGGATCTAGACTGGGACAGCATGTTCCCTGCTGAGTGAGGATCTAGACTGGGACAGCATGTTCCTGCTGTGAGGATCTAGACTGGGACAGCATGTTCCCTGCTGAGTGAGGATCTAGACTGGGACAGCATGTTCCTGCTGAGTGAGGATCTAGACTGGGACAGCATGTTCCTGCTGAGTGAGGATCTAGACTGGGACAGAATGTTCCCTGCTGTGAGGATCTAGACTGGGACAGCATGTTCCTGCTGAGTGAAGATCTAGACTGGGACAGCATGTTCCTGCTGAGTGAGGATCTAGACTGGGACAGCATGTTCCTGCTGAGTGAAGATCTAGACTGGGACAGCATGTTCCTGCTGAGTGAGGATCTAGACTGGGACAGCATGTTCCTGCTGAGTGAGGATCTAGACTGGGACAGCATGTTCCTGCTGAGTGAGGATCTAGACTGAGACAGCATGTTCCTGCTGAGTGAGGATCTGGACTGGGACAGCATGTTCCTGCTGAGTGAGGATCTGGACTGGGACAGCATGTTCCTGCTGAGTGAGGATCTAGACTGGGACAGCATGTTCCCTGCTGAGTGAGGATCTAGACTGGGACAGCATGTTCCTGCTGAGTGAGGATCTAGACTGGGACAGCATGTTCCCTGCTGAGTGAAGATCGACACTGGGACAGCATGTTCCTGCTGAGTGAGGATCTAGACTGGAACAGCATGTTCCTGCTGTGTGAGGATCTAGACTGAGACAGCATATTCCTGCTGAGTGAGGATCTAGACTGGGACAGCATGTTCCCTGCTGAGTGAGGATCTAGACTGGAACAGCATGTTCCTGCTGAGTGAAGATCTAGACTGGGACAGCATGTTCCCTGCTGAGTGAGGATCTAGACTGGGACAGCATGTTCCTGCTGAGTGAGGATCTAGACTGGGACAGCATGTTCCCTGCTGAGTGAGGATCTAGACTGGGACAGCATGTTCCAGCTGAGTGAGGATCTAGACTGGGACAGCATGTTCCTGCTGAGTGAGGATCTAGACTGGGACAGCATGTTCCCTGCTGAGTGAGGATCTAGACTGGGACAGCATGTTCCTGCTGTGTGAGGAACTAGACTGGGGCAGCATGTTCCTACTGAGTGAGGATCTAGACTGGGACAGCATGTTCCCTGCTGAGTGCGGATCTAGACTGGGACAGCATGTTCTTGCTGAGTGAGGATCTAGACTGGGACAGCATGTTCCTGCTGAGTGAGGATCTAGACTGGGACAGCATGTTCCCTGCTGAGTGAAGATCGACACTGGGACAGCATGTTCCTGCTGAGAGAGGATCTAGACTGGGACAGCATGTTCCCTGCTGAGTGAGGATCTAGTCTGGGACAGCATGTTCCTGCTGAGTGAGGATCTAGACTGGGACAGCATGTTCCTGCTGAGTGAGGATCTAGACTGGGACAGCATGTTCCCTGCTGAGTGAGGATCTAGACTGGGACAGCATGTTCCTGCTGAGTGAGGATCTAGACTAGGACAGCATGTTCCTGCTGAGTGAGGATCTAGACTGGGACAGCATGTTCCTGCTGTGTGAGGATCTAGACTGGGACAGCATGTTCCTGCTGAGTGAGTATCTAGACTGGAACAGCATGTTCCTGCTGTGTGAGGATCTAGACTGAGACAGCATGTTCCTGCTGAGTGAGGATCTAGACTGGGACAGCATGTTCCCTGCTGAGTGAGGATCTAGACTGGGACAGCATGTTCCCTGCTGAGTGAGGATCTAGACTGGGACAGCATGTTCCTGCTGTGAGGATCTAGACTGGGACAGCATGTTCCCTGCTGAGTGAGGATCTAGACTGGGACAGCATGTTCCTGCTGAGTGAGGATCTAGACTGGGACAGCATGTTCCTGCTGAGTGAGGATCTAGACTGGGACAGCATGTTCCCTGCTGTGAGGATCTAGACTGGGACAGCATGTTCCTGCTCAGTGAAGATCTAGACTGGGACAGCATGTTCCTGCTGAGTGAGGATCTAGACTGGGACAGCATGTTCCTGCTGAGTGAGGATCTAGACTGGGACAGCATGTTCCCTGCTGAGTGAGGATCTAGACTGAGACAGCATGTTCCTGCTGAGTGAGGATCTGGACTGGGACAGCATGTTCCTGCTGAGTGAGGATCTAGACTGGGACAGCATGTTCCCTGCTGAGTGAGGATCTAGACTGGGACAGCATGTTCCTGCTGAGTGAGGATCTAGACTGGGACAGCATGTTCCCTGCTGAGTGAAGATCGACACTGGGACAGCATGTTCCTGCTGAGTGAGGATCTAGACTGGAACAGCATGTTCCTGCTGAGTGAAGATCTAGACTGGGACAGCATGTTCCCTGCTGAGTGAGGATCTAGACTGGGACAGCATGTTCCTGCTGAGTGAGGATCTAGACTGGGACAGCATGTTCCCTGCTGAGTGAGGATCTAGACTGGGACAGCATGTTCCTGCTGAGTGAGGATCTAGACTGGGACAGCATGTTCCTGCTGAGTGAGGATCTAGACTGGGACAGCATGTTCCCTGCTGAGTGAGGATCTAGACTGGGACAGCATGTTCCTGCTGTGTGAGGATCTAGACTGGGGCAGCATGTTCCTACTGAGTGAGGATCTAGACTGGAACAGCATGTTCCTGCTGATTGAGGATCTAGACTGGGACAGCATGTTCCCTGCTAAGTGAGGATCTAGACTGGGACAGCATGTTCCCTGCTGAGTGAGGATCTAGACTGGGACAGCATGTTCCCTGCTGAGTGAGGATCTAGACTGGGACAGCATGTTCCCTGCTGAGTGAGGATCTAGACTGGGACAGCATGTTCCTGCTGAGTGAGGATCTAGACTGGGACAGCATGTTCCCTGCTGAGTGAGGATCTACACTGGGACAGCATGTTCCTGCTGAGTGAGGTTCTAGACTGGGACAGCATGTTCCCTGCTGAGTGCGGATCTAGACTGGGACAGCATGTTATTGCTGAGTGAGGATCTAGACTGGGACAGCATGTTCCTGCTGAGTGAGGATCTAGACTGGGACAGCATGTTCCCTGCTGAGTGAAGATCGACACTGGGACAGCATGTTCCTGCTGAGTGAGGATCTAGACTGGGACAGCATGTTCCCTGCTGAGTGAGGATCTAGACTGGGACAGCATGTTCCTGCTGAGTGAGGATCTAGACTGGGACAGCATGTTTCTGCTGAGTGAGGATCTAGACTGGGACAGCATGTTCCCTGCTGAGTGAGGATCTAGACTGGGACAGCATGTTCCTGCTGAGTGAGGATCTAGACTGGGACAGCATGTTCCTGCTGAGTGAGGATCTAGACTGGGACAGCATGTTCCTGCTGTGTGAGGATCTGGACTGGGACAGCATGTTCCTGCTGAGTGAGGATCTAGACTGGAACAGCAAGATCCTGCTGTGTGAGGATCTAGACTGAGACAGCATGTTCCTGCTGAGTGAGGATCTAGACTGGGACAGCATGTTCCCTGCTGAGTGAGGATCTAGACTGGGACAGCATGTTCCCTGCTGAGTGAGGATCTAGACTGGGACAGCATGTTCCTGCTGTGAGGATCTAGACTGGGACAGCATGTTCCCTGCTGAGTGAGGATCTAGACTGGGACAGCATGCTCCTGCTGAGTGAGGATCTAGACTGGGACAGCATGTTCCTGCTGAGTGAGGATCTAGACTGGGACAGCATGTTCCCTGCTGAGTGAGGATCTAGACTGGGACAGCATGTTCCTGCTGAGTGAAGATCTAGACTGGGACAGCATGTTCCTGCTGAGTGAGGATCTAGACTGGGACAGCATGTTCCTGCTGAGTGATGATCTAGACTGAGACAGCATGTTCCTGCTGAGTGAGGATCGACACTGGGACAGCATGTTCCTGCTGAGTGAGGATCTAGACTGGGACAGCATGTTCCCTGCTGAGTGAGGATCTAGACTGGGACAGCATGTTCCTGCTGAGTGAGGATCTAGACTGGGACAGCATGTTCCTGCTGAGTGAGGATCTAGACTGGGACAGCATGTTCCCTGCTGAGTGAGGATCTAGACTGGGACAGCATGTTCCTGCTGAGTGAGGATCTAGACTGGGACAGCATGTTCCTGCTGAGTGAGGATCTAGACTGGGACAGCATGTTCCTGCTGTGTGAGGATCTAGACTGGGACAGCATGTTCCTGCTGAGTGAGGATCTAGACTGGGACAGCATGTTCCTGCTGTGTGAGGATCTAGACTGGGACAGCATGTTCCTGCTGAGTGAGGATCTAGACTGGGACAGCATGTTCCCTGCTGAGTGAGGATCTAGACTGGAACAGCATGTTCCTGCTGAGTGAAGATCTAGACTGGGACAGCATGTTCCCTGCTGAGTGAGGATCTAGACTGGGACAGCATGTTCCTGCTGAGTGAGGATCTAGACTGGGACAGCATGTTCCCTGCTGAGTGAGGATCTAGACTGGGACAGCATGTTCCTGCTGAGTGAGGATCTAGACTGGGACAGCATGTTCCTGCTGAGTGAGGATCTAGACTGGGACAGCATGTTCCCTGCTGAGTGAGGATCTAGACTGGGACAGCATGTTCCTGCTTTGTGAGGATCTAGACTGGGACAGCATGTTCCTGCTGAGTGAGGATCTAGACTGGGACAGCATGTTCCCTGCTGAGTGAGGATCTAGACTGGGACAGCATGTTCCCTGCTGAGTGAGTTTCTAGACTGGGACAGCATGTTCCCTGCTGAGTGAGGATCTAGACTGGGACAGCATGTTCCCTGCTGAGTGAGGATCTAGACTGGGACAGCATGTTCCCTGCTCAGTGAGGATCTAGACTGGGACAGCATGTTCCTGCTGAGTGAGGATCTAGACTGGGACAGCATGTTCCCTGCTGAGTGAGGATCTAGACTGGGACAGCATGTTCCTGCTGAGTGAGGATCTAGACTGGGACAGCATGTTCCCTGCTGAGTGCGGATCTAGACTGGGACAGCATGTTCTTGCTGAGTGAGGATCTAGACTGGGACAGCATGTTCCTGCTGAGTGAGGATCTAGACTGGGACAGCATGTTCCCTGCTGAGTGAAGATCGACACTGGGACAGCATGTTCCTGCTGAGAGAGGATCTAGACTGGGACAGCATGTTCCCTGCTGAGTGAGGATCTAGACTGGGACAGCATGTTCCTGCTGAGTGAGGATCTAGACTGGGACAGCATGTTCCTGCTGTGAGGATCTAGACTGGGACAGCATGTTCCCTGCTGAGTGAGGATCTAGACTGGGACAGCATGTTCCTGCTGAGTGAGGATCTAGACTGGGACAGCATGTTCCTGCTGAGTGAGGATCTAGACTGGGACAGCATGTTCCTGCTGTGTGAGGATCTAGACTGGGACAGCATGTTCCTGCTGAGTGAGGATCTAGACTGGAACAGCATGTTCCTGCTGTGTGAGGATCTAGACTGAGACAGCATGTTCCTGCTGAGTGAGGATCTAGACTGGGACAGCATTTTCCCTGCTGAGTGAGGATCTAGACTGGGACAGCATGTTCCCTGCTGAGTGAGGATCTAGACTGGGACAGCATGTTCCTGCTGTGAGGATCTAAACTGGGACAGCATGTTCCCTGCTGAGTGAGGATCTAGACTGGGACAGCATGTTCCTGCTGAGTGAGGATCTAGACTGGGACAGCATGTTCCTGCTGAGTGAGGATCTAGACTGGGACAGCATGTTCCCTGCTGAGTGAGGATCTAGACTGGGACAGCATGTTCCTGCTGAGTGAAGATCTAGACTGGGACAGCATGTTCCTGCTGAGTGAGGATCTAGACTGGGACAGCATGTTCCTGCTGAGTGAGGATCTAGACTGGGACAGCATGTTCCCTGCTGAGTGAGGATCTAGACTGAGACAGCATGTTCCTGCTGAGTGAGGATCTGGACTGGGACAGCATGTTCCTGCTGAGTGAGGATCTAGACTGGGACAGCATGTTCCCTGCTGAGTGAGGATCTAGACTGGGACAGCATGTTCCTGCTGAGTGAGGATCTAGACTGGGACAGCATGTTCCCTGCTGAGTGAAGATCGACACTGGGACAGCATGTTCCTGCTGAGTGAGGATCTAGACTGGAACAGCATGTTCCTGCTGTGTGAGGATCTAGACTGAGACAGCATGTTCCTGCTGAGTGAGGATCTAGACTGGGACAGCATGTTCCCTGCTGAGTGAGGATCTAGACTGGAACAGCATGTTCCTGCTGAGTGAAGATCTAGACTGGGACAGCATGTTCCCTGCTGAGTGAGGATCTAGACTGGGACAGCATGTTCCTGCTGAGTGAGGATCTAGACTGGGACAGCATGTTCCCTGCTGAGTGAGGATCTAGACTGGGACAGCATGTTCCTGCTGAGTGAGGATCTAGACTGGGACAGCATGTTCCTGCTGAGTGAGGATCTAGACTGGGACAGCATGTTCCCTGCTGAGTGAGGATCTAGACTGGGACAGCATGTTCCCTGCTGAGTGAGGATCTAGACTGGGACAGCATGTTCCTGCTGAGTGAGGATCTAGACTGGGACAGCATGTTCCCTGCTGAGTGAAGATCGACACTGGGAAAGAATGTTCCTGCTGAGTGAGGATCTAGACTGGAACAGCATGTTCCTGCTGAGTGAGGATCTAGACTGGGACAGCATGTTCCTGCTGAGTGAGGATCTAGACTGGGACAGCATGTTCCCTGCTGAGTGAGGATCTAGACTGAGACAGCATGTTCCTGCTGAGTGAGGATCTGGACTGGGACAGCATGTTCCTGCTGAGTGAGGATCTAGACTGGGACAGCATGTTCCCTGCTGAGTGAGGATCTAGACTGGGACAGCATGTTCCTGCTGAGTGAGGATCTAGACTGGGACAGCATGTTCCCTGCTGAGTGAAGATCGACACTGGGACAGCATGTTCCTGCTGAGTGAGGATCTAGACTGGAACAGCATGTTCCTGCTGTGTGAGGATCTAGACTGAGACAGCATGTTCCTGCTGAGTGAGGATCTAGACTGGGACAGCATGTTCCCTGCTGAGTGAGGATCTAGACTGGAACAGCATGTTCCTGCTGAGTGAAGATCTAGACTGGGACAGCATGTTCCCTGCTGAGTGAGGATCTAGACTGGGACAGCATGTTCCTGCTGAGTGAGGATCTAGACTGGGACAGCATGTTCCCTGCTGAGTGAGGATCTAGACTGGGACAGCATGTTCCTGCTGAGTGAGGATCTAGACTGGGACAGCATGTTCCTGCTGAGTGAGGATCTAGACTGGGACAGCATGTTCCCTGCTGAGTGAGGATCTAGACTGGGACAGCATGTTCCTGCTGTGTGAGGATCTAGACTGGGGCAGCATGTTCCTACTGAGTGAGGATCTAGACTGGAACAGCATGTTCCTGCTGAGTGAGGATCTAGACTGGGACAGCATGTTTTCTGCTGAGTGAGGATCTAGACTGGGACAGCATGTTCCCTGCTGCGTGAGGATCTAGACTGGGACAGCATGTTCCCTGCTGAGAGAGGATCTAGACTGGGACAGCATGTTCCCTGCTGAGTGAGGATCTAGACTGGGACAGCATGCTCCTGCTGAGTGAGGATCTAGACTGGGACAGCATGTTCCCTGCTGAGTGAGGATCTAGACTGGGACAGCATGTTCCTGCTGAGTGAGGATCTAGACTGGGACAGCATGTTCCCTGCTGAGTGCGGATCTAGACTGGGACAGCATGTTCTTGCTGAGTGAGGATCTAGACTGGGACAGCATGTTCCTGCTGAGTGAGGATCTAGACTGGGACAGCATGTTCCCTGCTGAGTGAAGATCGACACTGGGACAGCATGTTCCTGCTGAGTGAGGATCTAGACTGGGACAGCATGTTCCCTGCTGAGTGAGGATCTAGACTGGGACAGCATGTTCCTGCTGAGTGAGGATCTAGACTGGGACAGCATGTTCCTGCTGAGTGAGGATCTAGACTGGGACAGCATGTTCCCTGCTGAGTGAGGATCTAGACTGGGACAGCATGTTCCTGCTGAGTGAGGATCTAGACTGGGACAGCATGTTCCTGCTGAGTGAGGATCTAGACTGGCACAGCATGTTCCTGCTGTGTGAGGATCTAGACTGGGACAGCATGCTCATGCTGAGTGAGGATCTAGACTGGGACAGCATGTTCCTGCTGAGTGAGGATCTAGACTGGGACAGCATGTTCCCTGCTGAGTGATGATCTAGACTGAGACAGCATGTTCCTGCTGAGTGAGGATCTGGACTGGGACAGCATGTTCCTGCTGAGTGAGGATCTAGACTGGGACAGCATGTTCCCTGCTGAGTGAGGATCTAGACTGGGACAGCATGTTCCTGCTGTGTGAGGATCTAGACTGGGACAGCATGTTCCCTGCTGAGTGAGGATCTAGACTGGGACAGCATGTTCCTGCTGTGAGGATCTAGACTGGGACAGCATGTTCCCTGCTGAGTGAGGATCTAGACTGGGACAGCATGTTCCCTGCTGAGTGAGGATCTAGACTGGGACAGCATGTTCCTGCTGAGTGAGGATCTAGACTGGGACAGCATGTTCCCTGCTGAGTGAGGATCTAGACTGGGACAGCATGTTCCTGCTGAGTGAGGATCTAGACTGGGACAGCATGTTCCTGCTGAGTGAGGATCTAGACTGGGACAGCATGTTCCCTGCTGAGTGAGGATCTAGACTGGGACAGCATGTTCCCTGCTGAGTGAGGATCTAGACTGGGACAGCATGTTCCTGCTGAGTGAGGATCTGGACTGGGACAGCATGTTCCTGCTGAGTGAGGATCTAGACTGGGACAGCATGTTCCCTGCTGAGTGAGGATCTAGACTGGGACAGCATGTTCCTGCTGAGTGAGGATCTAGACTGGGACAGCATGTTCCCTGCTGAGTGAAGATCGACACTGGGACAGCATGTTCCTGCTGAGTGAGGATCTAGACTGGAACAGCATGTTCCTGCTGTGTGAGGATCTAGACTGAGACAGCATGTTCCTGCTGAGTGAGGATCTAGACTGGGACAGCATGTTCCCTGCTGAGTGAGGATCTAGACTGGGACAGCATGTTCCCTGCTGAGTGAGGATCTAGACTGAGACAGCATGTTCCTGCTGAGTGAGGATCTGGACTGGGACAGCATGTTCCCTGCTGAGTGAGGATCTAGACTGGGACAGCATGTTCCTGCTGAGTGAGGATCTAGACTGGGACAGCATGTTCCCTGCTGAGTGAGGATCTAGACTGGGACAGCATGTTCCTGCTGAGTGAGGATCTAGACTGGGACAGCATGTTCCTGCTGAGTGAGGATCTAGACTGGGACAGCATGTTCCCTGCTGAGTGAGGATCTAGACTGGGACAGCATGTTCCCTGCTGAGTGAGGATCTAGACTGGGACAGCATGTTCCTGCTGAGTGAGGATCTAGACTGGGACAGCATGTTCCCTGCTGAGTGAAGATCGACACTGGGAAAGAATGTTCCTGCTGAGTGAGGATCTAGACTGGAACAGCATGTTCCTGCTGAGTGAGGATCTAGACTGGGACAGCATGTTCCTGCTGAGTGAGGATCTAGACTGGGACAGCATGTTCCCTGCTGAGTGAGGATCTAGACTGAGACAGCATGTTCCTGCTGAGTGATGATCTGGACTGGGACAGCATGTTCCTGCTGAGTGAGGATCTAGACTGGGACAGCATGTTCCCTGCTGAGTGAGGATCTAGACTGGGACAGCATGTTCCTGCTGAGTGAGGATCTAGACTGGGACAGCATGTTCCCTGCTGAGTGAAGATCGACACTGGGACAGCATGTTCCTGCTGAGTGAGGATCTAGACTGGAACAGCATGTTCCTGCTGTGTGAGGATCTAGACTGAGACAGCATGTTCCTGCTGAGTGAGGATCTAGACTGGGACAGCATGTTCCCTGCTGAGTGAGGATCTAGACTGGAACAGCATGTTCCTGCTGAGTGAAGATCTAGACTGGGACAGCATGTTCCCTGCTGAGTGAGGATCTAGACTGGGACAGCATGTTCCTGCTGAGTGAGGATCTAGACTGGGACAGCATGTTCCCTGCTGAGTGAGGATCTAGACTGGGACAGCATGTTCCTGCTGAGTGAGGATCTAGACTGGGACAGCATGTTCCTGCTGAGTGAGGATCTAGACTGGGACAGCATGTTCCCTGCTGAGTGAGGATCTAGACTGGGACAGCATGTTCCTGCTGTGTGAGGATCTAGACTGGGGCAGCATGTTCCTACTGAGTGAGGATCTAGACTGGAACAGCATGTTCCTGCTGAGTGAGGATCTAGACTGGGACAGCATGTTCCCTGCTGAGTGAGGATCTAGACTGGGACAGCATGTTCCCTGCTGAGTGAGGATCTAGACTGGGACAGCATGTTCCCTGCTGAGTGAGGATCTAGACTGGGACAGCATGTTCCCTGCTGAGTGAGGATCTAGACTGGGACAGCATGCTCCTGCTGAGTGAGGATCTAGACTGGGACAGCATGTTCCCTGCTGAGTGAGGATCTAGACTGGGACAGCATGTTCCTGCTGAGTGAGGATCTAGACTGGGACAGCATGTTCCCTGCTGAGTGCGGATCTAGACTGGGATAGCATGTTCTTGCTGAGTGAGGATCTAGACTGGGACAGCATGTTCCTGCTGAGTGAGGATCTAGACTGGGACAGCATGTTCCCTGCTGAGTGAAGATCGACACTGGGACAGCATGTTCCTGCTGAGTGAGGATCTAGACTGGGACAGCATGTTCCCTGCTGAGTGAGGATCTAGACTGGGACAGCATGTTCCTGCTGAGTGAGGATCTAGACTGGGACAGCATGTTCCTGCTGAGTGAGGATCTAGACTGGGACAGCATGTTCCCTGCTGAGTGAGGATCTAGACTGGGACAGCATGTTCCTGCTGAGTGAGGATCTAGACTGGGACAGCATGTTCCTGCTGAGTGAGGATCTAGACTGGCACAGCATGTTCCTGCTGTGTGAGGATCTAGACTGGGACAGCATGCTCCTGCTGAGTGAGGATCTAGACTGGGACAGCATGTTCCTGCTGAGTGAGGATCTAGACTGGGACAGCATGTTCCCTGCTGAGTGATGATCTAGACTGAGACAGCATGTTCCTGCTGAGTGAGGATCTGGACTGGGACAGCATGTTCCTGCTGAGTGAGGATCTAGACTGGGACAGCATGTTCCCTGCTGAGTGAGGATCTAGACTGGGACAGCATGTTCCTGCTGTGTGAGGATCTAGACTGGGACAGCATGTTCCCTGCTGAGTGAGGATCTAGACTGGGACAGCATGTTCCTGCTGTGAGGATCTAGACTGGGACAGCATGTTCCCTGCTGAGTGAGGATCTAGACTGGGACAGCATGTTCCCTGCTGAGTGAGGATCTAGACTGGGACAGCATGTTCCTGCTGAGTGAGGATCTAGACTGGGACAGCATGTTCCCTGCTGAGTGAGGATCTAGACTGGGACAGCATGTTCCTGCTGAGTGAGGATCTAGACTGGGACAGCATGTTCCTGCTGAGTGAGGATCTAGACTGGGACAGCATGTTCCCTGCTGAGTGATGATCTAGACTGAGACAGCATGTTCCTGCTGAGTGAGGATCTGGACTGGGACAGCATGTTCCTGCTGAGTGAGGATCTAGACTGGGACAGCATGTTCCCTGCTGAGTGAGGATCTAGACTGGGACAGCATGTTCCTGCTGAGTGAGGATCTAGACTGGGACAGCATGTTCCCTGCTGAGTGAAGATCGACACTGGGACAGCATGTTCCTGCTGAGTGAGGATCTAGACTGGAACAGCATGTTCCTGCTGTGTGAGGATCTAGACTGAGACAGCATGTTCCTGCTGAGTGAGGATCTAGACTGGGACAGCATGTTCCCTGCTGAGTGAGGATCTAGACTGGGACAGCATGTTCCCTGCTGAGTGAGGATCTAGACTGAGACAGCATGTTCCTGCTGAGTGAGGATCTGGACTGGGACAGCATGTTCCCTGCTGAGTGAGGATCTAGACTGGGACAGCATGTTCCTGCTGAGTGAGGATGTAGACTGGGACAGCATGTTCCCTGCTGAGTGAAGATCGACACTGGGAAAGCATGTTCCTGCTGAGTGAGGATCTAGACTGGAACAGCATGTTCCTGCTGTGTGAGGATCTAGACTGAGACAGCATGTTCCTGCTGAGTGAGGATCTAGACTGGGACAGCATGTTCCCTGCTGAGTGAGGATCTAGACTGGAACAGCATGTTCCTGCTGAGTGAAGATCTAGACTGGGACAGCATGTTCCCTGCTGAGTGAGGATCTAGACTGGGACAGCATGTTCCTGCTGAGTGAGGATCTAGACTGGGACAGCATGTTCCCTGCTGAGTGAGGATCTAGACTGGGACAGCATGTTCCTGCTGAGTGAGGATCTAGACTGGGACAGCATGTTCCTGCTGAGTGAGGATCTAGACTGGGACAGCATGTTCCCTGCTGAGTGAGGATCTAGACTGGGACAGCATGTTCCTGCTGTGTGAGGATCTAGACTGGGGCAGCATGTTCCTACTGAGTGAGGATCTAGACTGGAACAGCATGTTCCTCCGGAGTGAGGATCTAGACTGGGACAGCATGTTCCCTGCTGAGTGAGGATCTAGACTGGGACAGCATGTTCCCTGCTGAGTGAGGATCTAGACTGGGACAGCATGTTCCCTGCTGAGTGAGGATCTAGACTGGGACAGCATGTTCCCTGCTGAGTGAGGATCTAGACTGGGACAGCATGTTCCTGCTGAGTGAGGATCTAGACTGGGACAGCATGTTCCCTGCTGAGTGAGGATCTAGACTGGGACAGCATGTTCCTGCTGAGTGAGGATCTAGACTGGGACAGCATGTTCCCTGCTGAGTGAGGATCTAGACTGGGACAGCATGTTCTTGCTGAGTGAGGATCTAGACTGGGACAGCATGTTCCTGCTGAGTGAGGATCTAGATTGGGACAGCATGTTCCCTGCTGAGTGAAGATCGACACTGGGACAGCATGTTCCTGCTGAGTGAGGATCTAGACTGGGACAGCATGTTCCCTGCTGAGTGAGGATCTAGACTGGGACAGCATGTTCCTGCTGTGAGGATCTAGACTGGGACAGCATGTTCCTGCTGAGTGATGATCTAGACTGGGACAGCATGTTCCCTGCTGAGTGAGGATCTAGACTGGGACAGCATGTTCCTGCTGAGTGAGGATCTAGACTGGGACAGCATGTTCCTGCTGAGTGAGGATCTAGACTGGGACAGCATGTTCCTGCTGTGTGAGGATCTAGACTGGGACAGCATGTTCCTGCTGAGTGAGGATCTAGACTGGAACAGCATGTTCCTGCTGTGTGAGGATCTAGACTGAGACAGCATGTTCCTGCTGAGTGAGGATCTAGACTGGGACAGCATGTTCCCTGCTGAGTGAGGATCTAGACTGGGACAGCATGTTCCCTGCTGAGTGAGGATCTAGACTGGGACAGCATGTTCCTGCTGTGAGGATCTAGACTGGGACAGCATGTTCCCTGCTGAGTGAGGATCTAGACTGGGACAGCATGTTCCTGCTGAGTGAGGATCAAGACTGGGACAGCATGTTCCTGCTGAGTGAGGATCTAGACTGGGACAACATGTTCCCTGCTGAGTGAGGATCTAGACTGGGACAGCATGTTCCTGCTGAGTGAAGATCTAGACTGGGACAGCATGTTCCTGCTGAGTGAGGATCTAGACTGGGACAGCATGTTCCTGCTGAGTGAGGATCTAGACTGGGACAGCATGTTCCCTGCTGAGTGATGATCTAGACTGAGACAGCATGTTCCTGCTGAGTGAGGATCTGGACTGGGACAGCATGTTCCTGCTGAGTGAGGATCTAGACTGGGACAGCATGTTCCCTGCTGAGTGAAGATCGACACTGGGACAGCATGTTCCTGCTGAGTGAGGATCTAGACTGGAACAGCATGTTCCTGCTGTGTGAGGATCTGGACTGAGACAGCATGTTCCTGCTGAGTGAGGATCGAGACTGGGACAGCATGTTCCCTGCTGAGTGAGGATCTAGACTGGGACAGCATGTTCCTGCTGAGTGAGGATCTAGACTGGGACAGCATGTTCCTGCTGAGTGAGGATCTAGACTCGGACAGCATGTTCCCTGCTGAGTGAAGATCGACACTGGGACAGCATGTTCCTGCTGAGTGAGGATCTAGACTGGGACAGCATGTTCCTGCTGAGTGAGGATCTAGACTGGGACAGCATGTTCCTGCTGAGTGAGGATCTAGACTGGGACAGCATGTTCCTGCTGAGTGAGGATCGACACTGGGACAGCATGTTCCTGCTGAGTGAGGATCTAGACTGGGACAGCATGTTCCTGCTGAGTGAGGATCGACACTGGGACAACATGTTCCTGCTGAGTGAGGATCGACACTGGGACAGCATGTTCCTGCTGAGTGAGGATCTAGATTGGGACAGCATGTTCCTGCTGAGTGAGGATCTAGACTGGGACAGCATGTTCCTGCTGAGTGAGGATCGACACTGGGACAACATGTTCCTGCTGAGTGAGGATCGACACTGGGACAGCATGTTCCTGCTGAGTGAGGATCTAGACTGGGACAGCATGTTCCCTGCTGAGTGAGGATCTAGACTGGGACAGCATGTTCCTGCTGTGTGAGGATCTGGACTGGGACAGCATGTTCCTACTGAGTGAGGATCTAGACTGGAACAGCATGTTCCTGCTGTGTGAGGATCTAGACTGGGACAGCATGTTCCTTGCTGAGTGAAGATCGACACTGGGACAGCATGTTCCCTGCTGAGTGAGGATCTAGACTGGAACAGCATGTTCCCTGCTGAGTGAGGATCTAGACTGGGACAGCATGTTCCTTGCTGAGTGAGGATCTAGACTGGGACAGCATGTTCCCTGCTGAGTGAGGATCTAGACTGGGACAGCATGTTCCCTGCTGAGTGAGGATCTAGACTGGGACAGCATTTTCCTGCTGAGTGAGGATCTAGACTGGGACAGCATGTTCCCTGCTGAGTGAGGATCTAGACTGGGACAGCATGTTCCTGCTGAGTGAGGATCTAGACTGGGACAGCATGTTCCCTGCTGAGTGCGGATCTAGACTGGGACAGCATGTTCTTGCTGAGTGAGGATCTAGACTGGGACAGCATGTTCCTGCTGAGTGAGGATCTAGACTGGGACAGCATGTTCCCTGCTGAGTGAAGATCGACACTGGGACAGCATGTTCCTGCTGAGTGAGGATCTAGACTGGGACAGCATGTTCCCTGCTGAGTGAGGATCTAGACTGGGACAGCATGTTCCTGCTGAGTGAGGATCTAGACTGGGACAGCATGTTCCAGCTGAGTGAGGATCTAGACTGGCACAGCATGTTCCCTGCTGAGTGAGGATCTAGACTGGGACAGCATGTTCCTGCTGAGTGAGGATCTAGACTGGGACAGCATGTTCCTGCTGTGTGAGGATCTAGACTGGGACAGCATGTTCCCTGCTGAGTGAGGATCTAGACTGGGACAGCATGTTCCTGCTGTGTGAGGATCTAGACTGAGAAAGCATGTTCCTGCTGAGTGAGGATCTAGACTGGGACAGCATGTTCCCTGCTGAGTGAGGATCTAGACTGGGACAGCATGTTCCTGCTGAGTGAGGATCTAGACTGGGACAGCATGTTCCTGCTGAGTGAGGATCTAGACTGGGACAGCATGTTCCTGCTGAGTGAGGATCTAGACTGGGACAGCATGTTCCCTGCTGAGTGAGGATCTAGACTGAGACAGCATGTTCCTGCTGAGTGAGGATCTGGACTGGGACAGCATGTTCCTGCTGAGTGAGGATCTAGACTGGGACAGCATGTTCCCTGCTGAGTGAGGATCTAGACTGGGACAGCATGTTCCTGCTGAGTGAGGATCTAGACTGGGACAGCATGTTCCCTGCTGAGTGAAGATCGACACTGGGACAGCATGTTCCTGCTGAGTGAGGATCTAGACTGGAACAGCATGTTCCTGCTGTGTGAGGATCTAGACTGAGACAGCATGTTCCTGCTGAGTGAGGATCTAGACTGGGACAGCATGTTCCCTGCTGAGTGAGGATCTAGACTGGGACAGCATGTTCCTGCTGAGTGAGGATCTAGACTGGGACAGCATGTTCCTGCTGAGTGAGGATCTAGACTGGGACAGCATGTTCCCTGCTGAGTGAAGATCGACACTGGGACAGCATGTTCCTGCTGAGTGAGGATCTAGACTGGGACAGCATGTTCCCTGCTGAGTGAGGATCTAGACTGGGACAGCATGTTCCTGCTGAGTGAGGATCTAGACTGGGACAGCATGTTCCTGCTGAGTGAGGATCGACACTGGGACAGCATGTTCCTGCTGAGTGAGGATCTAGACTGGGACAGCATGTTCCTGCTGAGTGAGGATCGACACTGGGACAACATGTTCCTGCTGAGTGAGGATCGACACTGGGACAGCATGTTCCTGCTGAGTGAGGATCTAGATTGGGACAGCATGTTCCTGCTGAGTGAGGATCTAGACTGGGACAGCATGTTCCTGCTGAGTGAAGATCTAGACTGGGACAGCATGTTCCTGCTGAGTGAGGATCGACACTGGGACAGCATGTTCCTGCTGAGTGAAGATCTAGACTGGGACAGCATGTTCCTGCTGAGTGAGGATCGACACTGGGACAACATGTTCCTGCTGAGTGAGGATCTAGACTGGAACAGCATGTTCCTGCTGAGTGAGGATCTAGACTGGGACAGCATGTTCCCTGCTGAGTGAGGATCTAGACTGGGACAGCATGTTCCTGCTGAGTGAGGATCGACACTGGGACAGCATGTTCCTGCTGAGTGAGCATCGACACTGGGACAGCATGTTCCTGCTGAGTGAGGATCTAGACTGGGACAGCATGTTCCTGCTGAGTGAGGATCTAGACTGGGACAGCATGTTCCTGCTGAGTGAGGATCGACATTTGGAGTCTGCATCCACACAATCTCCCATTGTCACCAAAACAGCCGAATTCTGTTGATCGAATGATGGTAGCCTTGCAGTTGCTGGGAACAGAAACGAGCTGCTCTCAGTAACCAGTAACATCAAGCAGAAGACATGTCTAAAAATAAATAACATATCATTTCACCATTGCATGCATATTGTATGTTATTAAAATCACATAAAAGTGAATCACAGGCTCTCATGCTCACAGAAATATCACCAAGGGGACCTTGCTATTCAGCTCGATGTCTGGTTGGCTTCACTTTGCCAAGTTTCTCACTCAGGAGGGTATCGTTAGACATTTAAAAGGAAAAGCAGTGAAGAAGTAAATTCAGTCAGGGAGCTGTTGGTACTGCTGGGTGTCGGCATAAAGTAATCAAAAAGGCTAATGAAATGCTGGCCTTTGTATCTCGAGGACTAGAATACAAAGGGGTAGCAGTCATGCTTCAGTTATACAAAGCTCTGGTTAGACCACAGCTGGAGTTACTGTGAGCAGTTCTGGGCATCACACCTTCGGAGGGATATATTGGCCTTGGAGGGTGTGCAATGTAGGTTTACAAGAATGATACCCAGACTGAAAGGGATAAATTACGAGGAGAGATTACACAAACTAGAATTGTATTGCCTGGATGTTAGAGGGTTAAGGAGTGATTTGATCAAAGTTTTCAAGATATTAAGGGGAACAGATAGTGTAGATCAAGAGAAACTATTTCCACTAGTTGTGGAGTCTCAGACTAAGGGGCGGAGTCTTAAAATTAGAGCCAGACCTTTCAGGGATGAAATTAGGAAACACTTCTACACACAAAGTGGGTAGAAGTTTGGAAATCACTTCCACTAACGGCAATCGATGATCAATCAATTGTAAATTTTAAACCTAAGATTGATAGGTTTTTGTTCATTATGACATTACGGGATATGGGTCAAAGGCGGGTATATGGAGTTAGGTCACAGATCAGCTATGATCTCATTGAATGGTGGAACAGGCTTGAGGGGCTGAATGGCCTCCATCTGTTTCTATATTCCTACACCTTGACTTTGTGAAATAATGTGCTGATAGTGTGATAGTCGCCTGTTTTACAGCTCTCCCCATTGATGAATAGAAATAAAACTGGGAGAGATGTTTAACATGATGCTAGCTCATTCTCCCATTTTACACTAGGGCACAGAAGTGCAAATAAAAACCTTGCTATCCTGATGTTAATAAATACTGTCCGTTAATTTCAGCCTCTATGAATCCACTTGAATAAACCCTGATCCTGAGTGATTACAAATTCAATCAGAATTTATTCATATCCAAGAAATATTAGGAGCCAATCTGAGTGCTTCAATCCCACACTGTAGATTTAGTTTAGAGATACAGCACTGAAACAGTCTGTGCCGACCATTAACCACCCATTTATACTAATCCTACACTAATCCCATATTCCTACCACATCCTCACCTGTCTCTATATTCCCCTACCACCTACCTATACTAGGGGCAATTTATCATGGCCAATTTACCCATCAACCTGCAAGTCTTTTGGCTGTGGGAGGAAACCGGAGCACCCGGAGGAAACCCACGCAGACGCAGGGAAAACTTGCAAACTCCACACAGGCAGTACTCGAGTGACACAGTAACATCCCCTGAGGTAAATGGTTAATCGCAGATTTATTTCAATCGTCAGTGCACAGAGCAGGTTAAAGTTGATACAATTCCAGAACAAGCACATGGACACTGACGGGGCCAAAGTGACTCAATTGGCACTGAGCCACACAGAGTAGGAAGGGTCTGGGGGACAGTCAGTATCTGCCAGAACTGTCCCCCAGTGAGAGTCAGCACCTTCAGCAACTGTACCCCGGTGAGAGTCAGCACCTTCAGGAACTGACCCCAGTGAGAGTCAGCACCTTCAGTAACTGTCCTCCAGTGAGAGTCAACACCTTCAGGGACTGTATCCCAGTGAGAGTCAGCACCTTCAAGGACTGTCCCCCAGTGAGAGTCAGCACCTTCAGGGACTGTATCCCAGTGAGAGTCAGCACCTTCAGGAACTGTCCCCCAGTGAGAGTCAGCACCTTCAGGAACTGTCCCCCAGTGAGAGTCAGAAACTTCAGGACTGTATCCCAGTGAGAGTCAGCACCTTCAGGAACTGTAACCCAGTGAGAGTCAGCACCTTCAGGAACTGTCCCCCAGTGAGAGTCAGCACCTTCAGGAACTGTAACCCAGTGAGAGTCAGCACCTTCAGGAACTGTCCCCCAGTGAGAGTCAACACCTTCAGGGACTGTACCCCAGTGAGAGTCAGCACCTTCAGGAACTGTCCCCCAGTGAGAGTCAACACCTTCAGGAACTGTCCCCCAGTGAGAGTCAGCACCTTCAGGAACTGTATCCCAGTGAGAGTCAGCACCTTCAGGAACTGTCCCCCAGTGAGAGTCAGCACCTTCAGGAACTGTCCCCCAGTGAGAGTCAGCACCTTCAGGAACTGTCCCCCAGTGAGAGTTAGCACCTTTAGGAACTATCCCCAGTGAGAGTCAGCACCTTCAGTAACTGTCCCCCAGTGAGAGTCAACACCTTCAGGAACTGTATCCCAGTGAGAGTCAGCACCTTCAGGAACTGTCCCCCAGTGAGAGTCAGCACCTTCAGGAACTGTCCCCCAGTGAGAGTCAGCACCTTCAGGAACTGTCCCCCAGTGAGAGTTAGCACCTTTAGGAACTATCCCCAGTGAGAGTCAGCACCTTCAGGAACTGTAACCCAGTGAGAGTCAGCACCTTCAGTAACTGTCCCCCAGTGAGAGTCAACACCTTCAGGGACTGTACCCCAGTGAGAGTCAGCACCTTCAGGAACTGTCCCCCAGTGAGAGTCAGCACCTTCAGGAACTGTATCCCAGTAAGAGTCAGCACCTTCAGGAACTGTCCCCCGGTGAGAGTCAGCACCTTCAGGAACTGTCCCCCAGTGAGAGTCAGCACCTTCAGGAACTGTATCCCAGTAAGAGTCAGCACCTTCAGGAACTGTCCCCCAGTGAGAGTCAGCACCTTCAGGAACTGTCCCCCAGTGAGAGTCAGCACCTTCAGGAACTGTATCCCAGTGAGAGTCAGCAGCTGCATCGGAGAGAGATAAATACTGGCCCCAGGATAACTCCCCTGCTCTTCTCTGAAATAGTGCCGGGATTCTTATACTTCACCCGAGCAGGCAGATGGGGCCGTATTTTAACATTTCATCCAAAAGACAGCACTTCCAATCGTGCAGCACTCCCTCTGTACTGTACTGGAGTGTCAGCCTTGATTTTTGTGCTGAAGCCCTGGAGTGGGACTTGAACCGGAACCATGTGACACAGAGAGGAGAGTGCTACTCACTGAACTACAGCTGATACTACAAAGCAATTGGATTTATCCATAATTCTGTTATTTAGTTATACTTTATAATATTTATGATTTGCTCCTCAAAATAATCAGATTCACAGCATTAAATATGAGATGTCACAGATGTATTAAGGATACAATAATAATTAACAATAATTAAACATACACTTAACAGCAAAACCTTGCAAGTGTTTAGCAGAGAATCCAATTGTGTTACAGTACTGAGCTTGATGATCAGTCCTTAGTCAAATTCCCCAGTAACTGTCCCAACAGCTCCTTGTTATACCTTCCCCAACCCCCCCGCCCACCAACGCTTTCTATGTGACAATTCACATGCTGCATAGTAACTTTTGTTATTGAATCAATGCTGACATCTCTGAAATTCCCTTTGACTCACACTCCCTAACCTGGAATGGATGTGGTGAATGCTTCTGACTTACTATCTGAAACGTCAGTTTTAATGAGTTCTTTTTCGACTGACTGGTATAACTTTGTAATCTGGAACCATTCCATGCCAATCTCCTGTTTTTCAAAATAATGAGGTATTGGCAGAGTTTTCCTTCTGCAGAACTTCTAATCGCTTAATTTCAGTTCTCTGCGATATGCAACTAAAATACCTTTTAATTAGGTTTGTGGTCAAAACCACAAGCATTGCTTTAAAGGTCAGTCTTCATTCAACAGTTTAGTGGTCACTATATTAAACATACATGGATGTGAAATAAAACAAGCCTGTTTCATGATTACAATTTCATTCTTCCAACTGAGAGTCAGTTAACAAGGAAAAGGTGGAAGTTAATATTAAGCTGAAATCGATGGCAGAATAACATTAGCAGACTTCAATACAGTCTGTTTAACCCTTTCCTTACACTAGCACAATACAGAATTCCAATTTAATGATTTCCTTTTAATGCCTTGGTTTCTCCATTCTAATTTCCTGGACCAGGAAGCTCAAAGCCAAGCACGAGTTGCTCAGATACGGGCCCTGAATGCTGGCTCCAGGAGCTGACCCCACATTGTGTTGTAGGGGTGGACAAGGCATGTAGGTTGGCTCTCACTGTCCACGATGGGTTTCCTTTCATTGGCCCATTTCACCAGCCCCCCTCCAGGTTGTAAACCTTCAATGACATGTGCAGACGCTGCCCGGCATCACTCGCTAGAAACTCAGAGAGTTTCTGTGCCACTTTCGAGGAGCGATATCCCACGGTGCAGTAACACACCACCTCCCTGACCTCGTTACAATCTGCAAACACAAAATGACAAAAGGATCAGTCACGTAGGGTGACAAGGAGGAAGCATCTCGCTGTGGCACGGAGAGAAACTCAGTTAGACCCAACTTACATCAAAACACAACCAAGTGAAGCAACCACAGAAAGCCAACTGGCAAAACAATCCTGCTACTTTCAGATAGATCAACTCCACCATATCCCCAAATCCGACTGTCACCCTCCTCACCCAATTCCATCATTTGCCCATAACTCTCAGCTCCACTGTCTCCCCAAATCCCTCAATCCTCAACTACCGGAGGATGAGGTTCAGTGGAAAGATCTTTGGTTTATTGATCCTTTCCAGCAAGAACAGAAATAATCCTCCAGCAGAGCGGTCACAAGTGATGAGCTAGAATACAGAGGAGGGTTAGACTGCCCCTACCTGCTAGGCCCAGATCCTTGACCACATCATCCATGTTGGTGGCTTCTGGGTCAATGCGAACGGCTCCTTGTAAGTGACTGATCTCGTATTCAGCCGGACTTCGAACATCCTGGAACAAGAGGGAGATATTCGTAGGGCAAGGACATGGAGATTCGGGTACTGCTGTTTCGTGCTGTACCTGCCCTGGGAGTGTGTGATGGGGACAGTGTAGAAGGAGCTTTACTCTGTATCTAACCCAGTGCTGTATCTGTCCTGCGAGTGTTTGATGGGGACAGTGTAGAAGGAGCTTTACTCTGTATCTAACCCAGTGCTGTATCTGTCCTGCGAGTGTTTGATGGGGACAGTGTAGAGGGAGCTTTACTCTGTATCTAACCCCGTGCTGTATCTGTCCTGCGAGTGTTTGATGGGAGACAGTGTAGAGGGAGCTTTACTCTGTATCTAACCCTATGCTGTACCTGTCCTGTGAGTGTTTGATGGGATAGTTCAGCGGGAGCTTTACTCTGTATCTAACCTGACAAGGCCAAGATCATTTTGACAGTATCTGAAATCCTTAATTTGTCAAAAGATAGAGAACTTCAGGAGAAATCCCACTCCAGTAAGTATCAGGCTGATGTGTGTTTAATGAGAAGCTCCTCCTGTTAAAAACAATGTTTAGTGTCTGTGTGGTGACTGCTGGTTTGTGAAGGTTGCAGACTGAAACCTTGCCTTGTTTGGATCTATTTTCAAATGTAATTTCCCCCCTTCACTGCCTATCTGTAGATTCCCTTGCAATGATTTCTCTGAATTACGAGTGAGGAGAGAAGCACTGAGAGACAGTTAATCCCACTTCACCGACATAGAACAAAGAACAGTACAGCACAGGAACAGGCCATTCGGCCCTCCAAGCCTGCGCCGATCTTGATGCCTGTCTAAACTAAAACCTTCTGCACTTCCGGGGTCCGTATCCCTCTATTCCCATCCTATTCATGTATTTGTCAAGATGTCTCTTAAACGTCGCTATCGTATCTGCTTCCACCACCTCCCCCGGCAACAAGTTCCAGGCACTCACCACCCTCTGTGTAAAGAACTTGCTTCGCACATCCCCTCTAAACTTTGCCCCTCTCACCTTAAACCTATGTCCCCTAGTAACTGATTCTTCCACCCTGGGAAAAAGCTTCTGACTATCCACTCTGTCCATGCCGCTTATAACTTTGTAAACCTCTATATTGTCGCCCCTCCACCTCCATCGTTCCAGTGAAAACAATCCGAGTTTATCCAACCTCTCCTCATAGCTAATGCCCTCCAGACCAGGCAACATCCTGGTAAACCTCTTCTGTACCCTCTCCAAAGCCTCCACGTCCTTCTGGTAGTGTGGCGACCAGAATTGCACGCAATATTCTAAGTGTGGCCTAACTAAAGTTCTGTACAGCTGCAGCATGACTTGCCAATTTTTATACTCTATGCCCCGACCGATGAAGGCAAGCATGCCGTATGCCTTCTTGTGTAATTAGAAATGCCCATTTTGTATTTTTGTGATGAATCCACCCATTGTTTTGTCACGGACTCACACCCACATTTGTGAGAAGCAGCCTGTCACTTGTCAAGGGAAAGGGTCAGAGGGCCTGAGCGAGCAGAAATTTCAATGATGATCACGTGCCAATATACCTGGGCTGGTTTCGGTGGAATCTCATACCTCGTCCTTCACTCGCTGCAAAAGACTCATTAAACTCAGGCACGACAAGAATCCAAAATCAGCTCCCTTACCCACCAATTACAGAACTGTATCAGAACTGGGTCACATTGGGAGGACTGGCTACAGTCTGGGGGAGACTAATGGAAGGAGCTGCAGCATAGACCCACTGGGATGTTACCAGGGAGCAGCAGGGTTGAGAGGGTGTCACATTGTGGAGAGGTTCAGAAGTTATGGGAGCTACAAAATTCTGAAGGGTTATGATAAGTTACACACACACACATAGTAGACAGTGTTGTTCCCCAAGGGTCAGTGCTGGGACCACTGCTTTTTTTGCTTTATATAAATGACTTGAATCTTGGAATACAGAGTAGAATTTCAAACTTTTCCAATGAAACTCCACTGGGGGTGTGGCAAACAGTGAGTGAGGATGATGCCAATCAACTGCAACAGGACATAAATAGGCTAGCAGAATGGGCACAAGTGGCAGATGGAATTTAATACTGACAAGTGTGAGGTGATGTATTGTGGCAGAAGGGATAGGGAGAGGCAATATAGACTTAATGGTGCAGTTGTAAAGAGTGCAGGAGCAGAGGAACCTGGGGGTTCATGTGCATCGATCTTTGAAAGTGGCAGGACATATTGAGAGAGTAGTTAGTAAAGCATATGGGATCTTGGGCTTCATAAATAGAGGCATGGAGTACAAAAGCAGGGAAGTTATGCTATACCTTTATAAAGCTCTGGTTAGGCCCCAACTGGAGTATTGTGTCCAGTTCTGGTCACCACACTTCAGGAAGGATGTGAGGGTCCTTGAGAGGGTGCAGAGGAGATTTATGTGAATGGTTCCAGGGATGGGGGATTTTAGCTTCAACAAGGTTAGGTTGGAGAAACTGGGGTTGTTCTCCTTGGAGCAAAAGGGATTGAGGGGAGGTTTGATAGAGGTGTACAAGATTTAGATAAAGTAGACAAAGAGAAACTGTTCCCATTAACTGACGGTACAAGGACTAGGGGACACAGATTGAAAGTTTTGGGCAAGAGATGCAGGAGGAATGTGAGGAAGCACTTTTTGTTACACAGCGGGTGGTAATGACCTGGAACTCGCTGCCCACGAGGGTGGTGGAAGTGGAGACAATCAATGACTTCAAGAGGAAATTGGATGGGCACCTGAAAGAAATAAACTTGCAGGGCTACGGGGATCAAGTGTGGGAGTGAGACTGACTGGACTGAAATAAGGAGAGGCAGCATGAACTCGATGGGCCAAATGGCCTCCTTCTGTGCTGTAAGTGACTCTATGTAAGATTTTATATATACAGAGAATTACATAGTACTTACAGCACAGAAACAGGCCATTCGGCCCATCTGCTCCGTGCTGGTGTTTATGCTCCACATGAGCCTCCTCCCACCCCCTCTTTATCTCACCCTATCACCATATCCTTCTATTCCTTTCTCCCTCATGTGTTTATCCAGCTTCCCCTTAAATGTATCGAAACTATTCACCTCAACCACTCCCTGTGGTAGTGAGTTCCACGTTCTCACCACTCTGTTTACAGACACATATATACATGCACGCACTCTATATATATAACAAGAAAGTTATAATAAGCCTGTATAAAACACTGGTTCTGCCTCAGCAGGAGTACTGTGTCCACTTCTCGGCACCACACTTTAGGAAGGATGAGTAGGCATTAGAGAGGATGCAGAAAAGATTCACGAGAACAGTTCCAGGGATGAGGAACTTCAGTTACATGGATAGATTGGAGAAGCTGGGGCTGTTCTCCTTGGGATAGTGCAGATTAGTATAGATTTGGTAGAGGTGATCAAAGTCACAAAGGGTCTGGACAGAGTAGATGGGGAGAAACTGTTCCTATTGGCCAAAGGATCCAGAACCAGAGGGAACCAATTTAAAGTGATTGGCAAAAGAACCAGAAGCGACATGAGGAAAAACATTTTTCACGCAGCGAGTGTTTAGGATCTGGAATGCGCTGCCTGAGAGTGTGATGGAAGCAGATTTAATCAAGGCTTTCAGTGCTACTCACCAGCAACATGATCCGATTTGGATTCTCTGCCATCAGCTGTTCCATGGCATCTGAACTCAGGTCTTGAACCGAACTAAAGCTCTTCCGAATCCAGCAGATGACAGGCTCCATCCTCCCAGTGGGGAGAAGCTTCCACCTGTAGGGAGGAAATAGGTTTTTTTAAGATGTGTTGTAGGGATTGGTGAGGAGAGCTGTGTTAACGCACGCTGGGGAAATCGAGAGGAAAAAGGGCCAGTGTGCAGAAAAGCACATAAGGAATGTTGGTTAACTGTCGGGAATTCCACTAGTGGGAGAGTGACAGACAGACATGGAGGTGGTAGACAGGCAGACAAACACAGAGATACGAAGCAAAGTCACTTGCCTGTGAGACAAACTTGCATTTATATAGCGCTTTATAACATAGTAAAAACCTTCAAGGTGCTTCACAGGAGCATTATCAAACAAAGTTTGACCCCGAGACATATAAAGAGATATTAGGACATGTGACCAAAAGCTTGGTTAAAGAGGTTGGTTTTAAGAAGCATTTTAAAGGAGAGGTTTAGGGAGGGAATTCCAGAGCTTGGGGCCCAGGCAGCTGAAGGTACTGCCGCCAACGGTGGAGCGATTAAAATCATGGCTGCTCAAGAGGTCAGAATTAGACGAGTGCAGAGATCTTGGAGGGTTGTGGGGCTGGAGGAGTTAGAGAGATAGGGAGGGGCGAGGCCATGGAGGGATTTGAAAAGAAGTATGAGAATTTTAAAACCGAGGCGTTGCTGGACCAGGAGCCAGTGTAGGTCAGCGAGCACGGGGGTGATGGGTGACTGGAATTGTCGCAAGTTAGGACAGGGGGCAACAGAGTTTTGGATAAACTAAACTTTACGAAGGAGATTGGTCAAGGGAGCAGTGGAATAATCCAGTCTGGAGTTAACAAAGGCATGGATGAGGGTTTCAACAGCACAGGAGCTGAGGCAGGGGTGGAGTTGGGTGATGTTGCGGAGGTGGAAGTAGGCGGTCTTGGTAATGGACAGAACATGGGTCAGAAGGTGACGGTCAGAAAGGCCAGGGAGGTATGTGTGCAGTTACTGCACTCCGCAAAGCACACTAAATTACAACACAGGGCAGTTTCTCTCCAAATTGCTGACTAAAAACATACATATACATTAAACATCAATGCTGTGAGCACCTGTAGTTAAATCTTAGCAGGGACCGAAATATGCCAAGATAAAATATGAGTGGCAGATCAGTGACAGATGAAAGTTAATCTGGACAAGAATTGCATGAGGGCAGAACGCTCCACACTGTTGTGCCACAAGAATATGGGAAGTCAGGAGGGTGAGACAAGGGGCTTTCCCGTGGAAAGCTTCCAACATAACACTCAGTGTGCTTGTTTCCAAAAAGAGATTCATTGCGTGCTGAACCCAATGCACTGTGGAGTTACAAAACCCTGAGAGAGTCACATATGGTGGCTGTAAGTGATCACAGCTGAGGCCTTAATATCAGAGTTCTCGATGCAGAAACTGCATTAAAAACATTAACGCAGTTAAAACTACACAAGCAAAAAGCCAAATACAGCAATGTTGGAAGTCTGAAACAACAGCATACATTTTATACTGCACCTTTTTGTAGGATAACGTCCAAAGTCACTTGACAAGAAGCTTTATCGAAAACACTGAGCCAAAGAGCAGCTATCAGGATGGGTAAACAAAACCTTGTCGAAGAGGCAGGTTTGAAGGAGAAGGGGGCGGGAATTCTAGAGACAGGCACTAAAAATGCCGGAGGGACTCAGCAGCTCTGGCAACACCTGTGGAGAGAGACAGACAAGTGAACTTTGTACGCCTGGATCCTGCATCGGAACCGGAAAACGTCTCCAGTGCCAGAGCATCTGGAATTACAACTTTTTTTCTTCCTCAGATGAGGATTTCAAACTGCTGTAGGCATGAGGCCTTTACACTGTGGCTGTCACATACACTCAGCTTCTCGCCATGCTCACAACTATGACAAAGTACTAACCCTCCAACAGAGCAGCACTCCCTCAGCACTGATCCTCCAACAGTGCAGCACTCCCTCAGCACTGATCCTCCAACAGTGCGGCACTCCCTCAGCACTGATCCTCCAACAGTGCGGCACTCCCTCAGTACTGACCCTCTGACAGTGCGGCACTCCCTCAATACTGACCCTCTGACAGTGCGGCACTCCCTCAATACTGACCCTCCGACAGTCCGGCACTCCCTCAGTACTGACCGACAGTGCAGCACTGCCTCAGTACTGACCCTCCGACAGTGCAGTAGTCCCTCAGTACTGACCCTCCGACAGTGCGGCACTCTCTCAGTACTGACCCTCCGATAGTGCAGCACTCCCTCAGTACTGACCCTCCGACAGAGCAGCGCTCCCTCAGCACTGACCCTCCGACAGTGCAGCACTCCCTCAGTACTGAACCTCCGACAGTGCGGCACTCCCTCAATACTGGCCCTCCGATAGTGCAGCACTGCCTCAGTACTGACCCTCCGACAGTGCAGCACTGCCTCAGTACTGACCCTCCGACAGTGCAGCACTCCCTCAGTACTGACCCTCCGACAGAGCAGCGCTCCCTCAGTACTGACCCTCCGACAGTGCATCACTGCCTCAGTAATGACCCTCCAACAAAGCAGCACTCCCTTAGTACTGACCCTCCGACAGTGCAGCACTCCCTCAGTACTGACCCTCCGACAGAGCAGCGCTCCCTCAGTACTGACCCTCCGACAGTGCATCACTGCCTCAGTAATGACCCTCCAACAAAGCAGCACTCCCTTAGTACTGACTCTCCGACAGTGCGGCACTCCCTCAGTACTGACCCTCCGACAGTGCAGTTATCCCTCAGTCCTGATCCTCCGACAGTGCAGCACTCCCTCATTACTGACCCTCCGACAGTGCAGTGCTCCCTCAGTACTGACCCTCCGACAGTGCGGCACTCCCTCAGTACTGACCCTCCGTCAGTGCAGCACTCCCTCAGTACTGACCCTCCGATAGTGCAGCACTGCCTCAGTACTGACCCTCCGACAGTGCGGCACTCCCTCAGTACTGACCCTCCGACAGTGCAGCACTCCCTCAGTACTGACCCTCCGATAGTGCAGCACTGCCTCAGTACTGACCCTCCGACAGTGCAGCACTGCCTCAGGTCAGACCCTCCGACAGAGCAGCACTCCCTCAACACTGACCCTCCGACAGTGCAGCACTCCCTCAGTACTGACCCTCCGACAGAGCAGCGCTCCCTCAGCACTGACCCTCCGACAGTGCAGCACTCCCTCAGCACTGACCCTCCGACAGAGCAGCACTCCCTCAGTACTGACCCTTCGACAGAGCAGCGCTCCCTCAGTACTGACCCTATGACAGTGCAGCACTGCCTCAGTACTGACCCTCCGACAGTGCAGTGCTCCCTCAGTACTGACCCTCCGATAGTGCAGCACTCCCTCAGTACTGACCCTCCGACAGTGCAGCACTGCCTCAGTGCTGACCCTCCGACAGTGCGGCACTCCCTCAGTACTGACCCTCCGACAGTGCAGCACTGCCTCAGTGCTGACCCTCCGACAGTGCAGCACTGCCTCAGTGCTGACCCTCCGACAGTGTGGCACTCCCTCAGTACTGACCCTCCGACAGTGCAGCACTGCCTCAGTGCTGACCCTCCGACAGTGCAGCACTGCCTCAGTGCTGACCCTCCGACAGTGTGGCACTCCCTCAGTACTGACCCTCTGACAGTGCAGCACTGCCTCAGTACTGACCCTCCGACAGTGCGGCACTCCCTCAGTACTGACCCTCCGACAGTGCAGCACTGCCTCAGTGCTGACCCTCCGGCAATGCAGCACTGCCTCAGTGCTGACCCTCCGACAGTGTGGCACTCCCTCAGTATTGACTCTCCGACAGTGCAGTGCTCCCTCAGTACTGACCCTCCGATAGTGCAGCACTGCCTCAGTACTGACCCTCCGACAGTGCAGCACTGCCTCAGTGCTGACCCTCCGACAGTGTGGCACTCCCTCAATAGTGACTCTCCGACAGTGCGGCACTCCCTCAGTACTGACCCTCCGACAGTGCAGCACTCACTCAGTACTGACCCTCCGATAGTGCAGCACTGCCTCAGTACCGATCGTCCAACAGTGCAGCACTCCCTCGGTACTGACCCTCCGACAGTGCAGCGCTCCCTCAGTACTGACCCTCCGACAGTGCAGCACTCCCTCAGTACTTATCCTCCGACAGTGCAACACTCCCTCAGTACTTGTCCTGCAACAGTGCAGCACTCCCTCGGTACTGACCCTCCGACAGTGCAGCGCTCCCTCAGCACTGACCCTCCGACAGTGCAGCACTCCCTCAGTACTTATCCTCCGACAGTGCAGCATTCCCTCAGTACTTGTCCTGCAACAGTGCAGCACTCCCTCGGTACTGACCCTCCGACAGTGCTGCGCTCCCTCAGCACTGATCCTCCGACAGTGCAGCACTGCCTCAGTACTGACCCTCCAATAGTGCAGCACTGCCTCAGTACTGACCCTCCGACAGTGCAGCACCCCCTAAATCGTGTCAGCCTGGATTATGTGCTCAAGTCTGAGGAGTGGTGTTTGAAACCACAACCTCCTGACTCAGAGGTGAGAGTGCGTCCCACTGAGACACAGCTGGTTAGTTTTTAGCCAGTCCAGCTCACCATGGTTGGTTGGTTGTCATCCTTCTACCTGCGAAAGATGATGGACACGCAGCAAACAATCCATTTAGCTGGGGTGTCTTCTCTTGGTGCACCTTTGCTGATGGCTCTGAAGGTCAATCGTTAAGAGGCAGATTCTGCCTCAACTGCTGCTCATGAAGCTGCCAAGTGACATTGAGTTGTTTCTGACGTTGGCACCTGTTGCCAAGCTGCTGTAGCAACTGATCATTGTGGTAGTGCACACCAGTCCACAGGATGTGTCTCCATTTCCCTCTTTCGCCAGCCAGTGACTCCCAGGTGCGAAGGTCCAGCACACTGCATTCATTGGCCAATTCTCCCTTACACTGGAGTTTTGCTGACTACTTTGCCTTGCAAGAGCTCCCCTGAACTAATTGATCTTCTAGAAATATGTATCTACTTATTTTAGTGTTATTATTGTTTCACGTTACTGCATTATCTGTCCAAATGCTTTTATATATGATCTCTCCCTGACGTGAATTGCAAGTGAAAGTTATTTCCAGGCTTGCAGTACCATGGCAATGCTCCTCCAACCTAGGGGGCAGCACCACCTCCTCCTGCTCCTCCTTCAGGCCAGGGGGCAGCACCACCTCCTCCTGTTACTCCTCCAGGCCAGGAGGCAGCACCTCCTCCTCCAGCCCAAGGAGCAGCACCTCCTCCTCCTCTTCCTCCAGGCTAGGGGGCAGCACTACCTCCTCCTCCTCCTGCAGGCCAGGGGGCAGCACCTTCTCCTACTGCTCCTCCTCCTGCTCCAGCCCAAGGAGCAGCACCACCTCCTCCTCCAGCCCAGGGGGCAGCAGTATCTTCTGGTGGAGCTGTCGGAGCGGCGTCACTTCCTCCAGCTGCCGGTCCTGGACGGAGAGCGCGCGGATGCGAGCGGATGATTAGTTATATCAGTTCCGTTAATTAGACTTGTTAGAACGCACTATAGCATACCGATCAGCCGGGGAGTCGGCCGTGGTTAACTGAAGCGGCTGCTTTCACCGAATCTGTTGGGGTGAGAGAGGAGGGAGAAAACGAACAATGGCCGCTGCCCCAACCGCCACCGAGACAGGTTAGGGAAAGCGGAAGTTATTGACCACGTGACCGGTTGCGGGGCAGATGGCACCACAGAGGTGGCAGCGGGGCGGAAGTGGGGGTCTTCTTTGGTAGTGAGTGTGGGGAAATGCTGCTGCTGAACCCTATCCCCAGCCTGAAGCTGCTGACTCTGACTGGAGGGTAATGTAACAAGAGGAGGCCATTCAGCCCCTCAAGCCTGTTCCACCATACAATTGTTCTCTAAACTCCATTCACCTGCCTTGACCTCATATCCTTTATACCCATTGCCTAGGAACAGTCTTATCAGATTTAAACTGATTAATTGAGCCTCAGCATCTACTGCTTTTTGTGGGAAAGGATTCCAAACGTGGGAAAGGGTTTCCTAACCTCCCTCCTGAATGGCCTGGCTCTGATTTTAAGGTTCCCCTTGTGCTAAGACCCCTCCCACCAGTGGAAAAAGATTTTCTCTACCTAACCTTCAATTCCCTTCAAAATCCTAAATTAAATCACCCCTTTAATATTCTATATTCCACAGAATGCAAGCCTACTTTATATAATCTGACCTTTTGTTTACAGGTTCCATTGGCCCTCCATACTCACTGATTAAACACTTCCTCCCTTTCCTCCATCCTGTGAGAGCCCAGGCAGTAATGTATTTGACTATTGAGGCATCGCAACTGAGCCTGATCCAGTCTTTACCTACCCCATTCAACACTCATTCTCATACCCTCACACCACCAGGGCTCACAGGAGAGGGAATCCTGGTTGATATCCTCTTTTTTTTTTATTCATTCATGGGATGTGGGCGTCGCTGGCCAGGCCAGCAGTTATTGCCCATCCCTAATTGCCCTTGAGCTAGGCCATTTCAGAGGGCATGTAAGAGTCAACCACATTGCTGTGGGTCTGGAGTCACATGTAGGCCAGACCAGGTAAGGACGGCCACATTAGTGAACCAGATGGGTTTTTACAACAATCGACAATGGTTTCATGGCCATCATTAGACTAGCTTTAAATTCCAGATTTATTAATTGAATTCAAATTCCACCTTCTGCTTGTCGTGGGATTCGAACCCATGTCCCCAGAGCAATACCCTGGGTCTGTGGGTTACTAGTCCAGTGACAAGACCACAAAGCCACCGCCTACCCACATCTTCTCTAACCAGGGACTTTAAGACTAATTTGAGATCCCTGCCTCAGCTAACTGAGAGTTGAAGCTGTGCCGCCTTGATCTGATGGTCTGTTTGAGCACAGGGTAGGCGTCATCATTCTCCATGCGATTGAATTAGTCACAAAGCTAGGCAAATAAGAGGAACTTTCAGAATGCATTCATGGAGTAGATGTTATCCTCCCTCTTTACTGGCTGGACCTCATTGTGGAGTTGCTTACCAATAGTACATTGCACTGCTTGCTTTGCTGTTTGAAAATCAGCTGCTGTGTTTCCGAGACAACGCAGTAACTTATTTCAAAAGTACTTCATTGATTGTAAAGCTCTTTGGGGGCGTCTGAAATTGTGAAAGGCGCTATAGAAATGCAACATTTTTCTTTATAAGTTGTAATAATTGAATTGGTTTGTAGGTACAAAGGACTGTATTCTGAAGGACTGTTCCAAAACTCCATCCCTCTCTCCACCACTTCTAATTGACATGATATCAAGCTTAATGCTAGTCTGGTGCCAGTGATTGCACACAATTGCCAGGCAATGAGCATCTCTCTAACATGAGAGAATCTAACCAGCTCCCCTTGACATTCAATGGCATTACGATCGCTGAATCCCCCATCATCATCCTGGGGGTTACCATTAACCAGAAACTGAACTGGAGTAGCCATATAAATAGTGTGGCTGCAAGAGCAGGTCAGAGGCTGGGAATCCTGTGGCGAGTAACTCATCTCCTGACTCCCCAAAGCCTGTCCACCATCTACAAGGCACAAGTCAGGAGTGTGATGGAATACTCTCCACTTGCCTGGATGGGTGCAGCTCCAACAACACTGAAGAAGCTCGACAACATCCAGGACAAGCAGCCCGCTTGATTGGCAACTCATCCACCACCTTAAACATTCACTTCCTCCACCACCGACACACAGTGGCAGCAGTGTGTACCATCTACCAGATGCACTGCAGCAACTCGCCAAGGCCCCTTAGACCGTACCTTCCAAACCCGTGACCTCTACCAACTAGAAGGACAAGGGCAGCAGACTCATCGAAACACCACCACCTACTGGTTCCACACCAAGTCACACACCATCCTTACTTAGAACTATATTACTGCTGCTTCACTGTCGCTGGGTCAAAATCCTGGAACTCCCTCCCTAACAGCACTGTGGGTGCACCTACACCCCACGGACTTCAGCCGTTCAAGAGGCAGCTCATCACCACCTTCTCAAGGGCAATTAGGGATGGGCAATAAATGCTTACCTAGCCAGTGACACGCGCATCCATAAAAAAGTGGAAAAAACTGGGTGGTTTTGACAGCTGTGATTTCCTTCATACACTCACAAGTAGAGTTATACCTACAGTAAAAAGTATTGCCTGGTATTGCAATTTCAATGAGAAAATAAACTTGTCTTTTTCTTTTTCTCCCCCTCCCTGGGGTTAGAGGAACAGTCGAAGTTGCGATTCCAGATGGAGCTGGAGTTTGTTCAGTGTCTGGCGAATCCAAACTACTTGAACTGTAAGTATCCGTGAGATTGTCCTGGGAAATCTCATTGTATCTACAAGCAGGAATCTATCTCCCTGGTGCCTCACTTAGCAGATCGAGATTACTGTCATACAGGGAGAGTCCATGATGAAACCATGATGAAAGTCCATGGGTCCTGGGTGGAGAGAGACTAATGGGCAGGGGTAAGAGAGTCCGTGCTGGACTAACCAGCCATGACCTTTGGGTGAAGAGGGGAGCTGCAGGTGGCACTGAGTCCTGCAGTGTTACCCTCTGCAAACTCTTGACTCCAGTTGTAGGAATGAGCACAGCTGTGCTTGCAGATGCACACAAACAGAGCAGCATTCTTACCCCTCTCGGGTAAGGTAACATCAGTGATTGTGAGACTTCCTCTCCAGGTTAGCCTGGTGCCTCCTGGTAAAGCGTCCTCAATCTGTCTCTATCACTGCCCGGGAACTGTTGGCACTAGTAATAATCAAATACTACTTTCTTTTATTGGTGTGGCAGTCCTGGCACAGCGAGGGTACTTCAGAGACCGAACGTTTGTCAATTACTTCAAGTATCTACTCTACTGGAAGGAGCCAGAATATGCCAAGTACCTGAAGTAAGTGACTGTACTGCAAGCTGTGTGGGCTCTGGGCAGTGGGAGGGTGGGTGCAGTTTTTCTACAGCAGCCTTGACCACTGGATCATAATCCAGCACCGCCTGCATACGACCCCACCCAACACCCCCAATATTCTCCTCTCCTGAAGGCACTGCCCATCGCAGGGGTAAAAAGGATTTGGTGTTTTGCTAAATTGCTCATCTCCATATGTCAGAGTGAGTGGCAGAAGGATTAAGAACAGGAGGAGGCCATTCAGGCCCTTGAGTCTGTTCCACCATTCAGTTAGATCAAGGCTGTCCTTCAGCAGAGTTAGATACAGAGTAAAGCTCCCTCTACACTGTCCCATCAAACACTCCCAGGACAGGTGCAGCACGGGGTTAGATACAGAGTAAAGCTCCCTCTACACTGTCCCCATCAAACACTCCCAGGGCAGGTACAGTGCAGGGTTAGATACAGAGTAAGGCTCCCTCTACATGTGCTTTGCCAGACAGCTCCATTTACTTCTCTCACGCCTTTCAGGTGGGTGTAAAAGATCCCACGGCCACTATTTGCAAGAAGAGCAGGGGAGAATTTAAAAAAAAAAAAAAATGGGTTTGAAAAAAGAGGGGAAAAAACGGTGTTCAATACAGAGTATAACTCCCTCAGCTTCCACGGTGCGGACTGCGACACCAACCACTCCCTGGTGTGCTGCAAAGTTAGACTCAAACCAAAGAAGCTACATCACTCCAAGCAGAAGGGCTGCCCGCGCATCAACACGAGCAGAATTTCTCATCCACAGCTGTTACATAGGTTTTTAAATTCACTTGAAAAAGCCCTTTGAAACAGTCCCACAGGGGATGCAGAGACCAAATGGGCCCACATCAGAGACGCCATCTATGACTCAGCAATGACCACTTTTGGCAAACGTGTGAAGCGGAATGCAGACTGGTTTCAATCTCATTTTGAAGAGCTGGAACCTGTCATATACGCTAAGTGCATTGCACTGCTGAACTACACGAAAGCCCCAGCGAGTTAACATCCGTAGCACTTAAAGCAGCCAGAAGCGCTGCAAAAAGAACAGCCAGGCGTTGCGCAAATGACTACTGGCAACACCTATACAGTCATATTCAACTGGCCTCCGACACTGGAAACATCAGAGGAATGTATGATGGCATTAAGAGAGCTTTTGGGCCAACCATCAAGAAGATCACCCCCCCCCACCCTCAAGTCTAAATCAGGGGACACAATCACTGACCAACGCAAGCAAATGGACTGCTGGGTGGAACACTACCTAGAACTGTACTCCAGGGAAAATGTTGTCACTGAGACTGCCCTCAATGCAGCCCAGTCTCTGTCAGTCATGGATGAGCTGGACAAACAGCCAACAAAATTGGAACTCAGTGATACCATTGATTCTCTAGACAGTGGAAAAGCCCCTGGAAAGGACGGCATTACGCCTGAAATAATCAAGAGTGCCAAGCCTGCTATACTTTCAGCACTCCATGAACTGCTTTGCCTGTGCTGGGATGAGGGAGCAATACCACAGGACATGCACGATGCCAATATCATCACCCTCTATAAGAACAAGGTTGACCGCGGGGACTGCAACAACTACCGTGGAATCTCCCTGCTCAGCATAGTGGGGAAAGTCTTCGCTCGAGTAGTTTTAAACAGGCTCCAGAAGCTGTCTGAGCGTGTCTACCCTGAGGCACAGTGTGGCTTCTGAGCAGAGAGATCCACCATTGACATGCTGTTCTCCCTTTGCCAGCTACAGGAGAAATGCCGCGAACAACAGATGCCCCTCTATGTTGCTTTCATAGATCTCACCAAAGCATTTGACCTCGTCATCAGACGTCTCTTCAGACTACTAGAAAAGATCGCATGTCCACCAAAGCTACTAAGTATCATTACCTCATTCCATGACAATATGAAAGGCACAATACAGCATAGTGGTGCCTCATCAGACCTATTTCCTATCCTGAGTGGTGTGAAACAGGGCTGTGTTCTTGCACCCACACTGTTTGGGATCTTCTCCCTGCTGCTCTCACGTGCGTTCAAGTCTTCAAAAGAAGGAATTTTCCTCCACACAAGATCAAATGGCAGGTTGTTCAACCTTGCCCGTCTTAGAGCGAAGACCAAAGTACGGAAGGTCCTCATCAGGGAACTCCTCTTTGCTGACGATGCTGCATTAACATCCCACACAGACGAGTGTCTGCAGATATTCGACAGGATTGTGGCTGCCTGCAACGAATTTGGCCTAAACATCAGCCTCAAGAAAACGAACATCATGGGACAGGACGCCAGAAATGCTCCACCCATCAATATCGGCGACCACGCTCTGGAGGTGGTTCAAGAGTTCACCTACCTAGGCTCAACTATCACCAGTAACCTGTCTCTCGATGCAGAAATCAACAAGCGCACGGGAAAGGCGTCCGCTGCTATCTCCAGACTGGCCAAGAGAGTGTGGGAAAATGGCGCACTGACACGGAACACAAAAGTCCGAGTGTATCAAGCCTGTGTCCTCAGTACCTTGCTCTACAGCAGCGAGGCCTGGACAACGTATGTCAGCCAAGAGCAACGTCTCAACTCATTCCATCTTCGCTGCCTCCAGAGAACCCTTGGCATCAGGTGGCAGGACCGTATCTCCAATGCAGAAGTCCTTGAGGCGGCCAACATCCCCAGCATATACACCCTACTCAGCCAGTGGCGCTTGAGATGGCTTGACCATGTGAACTGCATGGAAGATGGCAGGATCCCCAAGGACACATTGTACAGCGAGCTCGCCACTGGTATCAGACCCACCGGCCGTCCGTCTCCGCTTTAAAGATGTCTGCAAACTCGACATGAAGTCCTGTGACATTGATCACAAGTCGTGGGAGTCAGTTGCCAGTGATCGCCAGAGCTGGCGGGCAACCATAAAGGCGGGGCTAAAGCGCGGCGAGTCGAAGAGACTTAGCAGTTGGCAGGAAAAAAGTCAGAAACGCAAGGAGAGAGCCAACTGTGTAACAGCCCCGAACACCAATTTTATCTGCAGCGCCTGTGGAAGAGTCTGTCACTCTAGAATTGGCCTTTATAGCCACTCCAGGCACTGCTTCACAAACCACTGACCACCTCCAGGCGCTTACCCATGGTCTCTCGAGACAAGGAGGCCAAAGAAGAAGAATAATAGCTGCCTCTACAATGTCCCATCAAACGCTCCCAGGTCAGGTACAGCATGGGGTCAGATACAGAGTAAAGCTCCCTCTACACTGTCCCATCAAATACTCCCAGGACAAGTACAGCATAGAGGTGGTCAGTGGTTTGTGGAGCAGCGCCTGGAGTGGCTATAAAGGCCAATTCTGGACCGACAGACTCTTCCACAGGGACTGCAGATAAAATTGGTTGTCGGGGCTGTTACACAGTTGGCTCTCTCCTTGCGCTTCTGTCTTTTTTCCTGCCAACAGCTAAGTCTCTTCAACTCGCCACTCTTTAGCCCCACCTTTATGGCTGTCCGACAGTAAAGCTCCCTCTACACTGTCCCATCAAACACTCACAGGACAGGTACAGCACGGGGTCCAATACAGAGTAAAGCTCCCTCTACACTCCCATCAAACACTCCCAGGACAGGTACAGCACAGGTTAAATAGAGTAGCTTCTTTTCACCCTATCAAATTTGCTCCCATATGTTTTCGTTGTCATGCTCCATCTCTCCTCTCGCTCTTGATCTCCCTGCTTACTGGTATTGCTAGTGCCTACATAAGCTGTCTCTTACTCTTCCGCTCTCCTGCTCCCTCTGACAATTACTTACACTCTTGCAGGTTCCCCAGCACCTCCACATGTTCCTTCCCTGTCCCCTGCTCACTGCCCCGCTCTCTCCAACCCCCATCTCCCTATCCCGCCGGTAGCTGTCTGCTGTCCTCTGTCACACTCTCTTTCTCTGCCGCAGGTACCCTCAGTGCCTCCACATGCTGGAGCTGCTGCAATACGAGCATTTCCGCAAGGAGCTGGTCAATGCACAGTGCGCCAAGTTCATCGATGAGCAGCAGCTGCTGCACTGGCAGCATTATTCCAGGAAAAGGGTGAGGCTGCAGCAAGCACTAGCCGAGCAGCAGCAACAGAACAATGCATCCAGCAAGTAAGGGGACGAGAGCTCTGGAAACCAGGGGTGGAGCTCCTGGCAGAATGTGGGAGGAAAGCCCCTGCTGAAGGTGATAATACATGGACGCTTCCCCCAGTGGTATTAGGAGGGTCTGGGAGATGAAGGACAAAACCCCATACATTTCGGAACCATGTCAGACTTGCAAAGCAGCTGTGACAAGATGGACAAGCTGGAATCTGTGTTGGTCTCAAGGGCTGGATGTTGTCAGCGTAGCAGTGGTGCAGTTACCTCCTGGCAGAAGAAGCCAACAAATTCAGCTGGGTTAATTCCTGAAAGTTTATGTAAATAATCTCATCCCTCTCCAGAAGCTGGCGGACTGGTGCCTTGGAAGTTAGCTTTGTGTATGGAAACAGCACCATGTATAATGCAATGTTGTCACTAGGATTTCAGTTTAAGTCTAACAGTGGGTGTGTGACAAACCGAACCCAGCAACACATCCAATACCTCCCTTCCAAGCCTGCAAAGAGCATGCAGAGCTGTATAACACTGGGGTACAGTACTGATGGGTACTGGTCTGTCACTGTATAACACGGGTACAGTACTGGTGGGGACAGGTCTGTCACTATAACACTGGGGTACAGTACTGGTGGGGACAGGTCTGTCACTATAACACTGGGGTACAGTACTGGTGGGGACACGTCTGTCACTGTATAACACTGGGGTACAGTACCGGTGGGGACAGGTCTGTCACTGTACAGCACAGGTACAGTACTGGTGGGGACAGGTCTGTCACTATAACAGTGGGTACAGTACTGGTGGGGGCAGGTCTGTCACTGTACAACACTGAGGTACAGTACTGATGGGGACAGGTCTGTCACTGTATAACACTGGGGTACAGTACCGGTGGGGACAGGTCTGTCACTGTACAGCACAGGTACAGTACTGGTGGGGACAGGTCTGTCACTGTACAACACTGGGGTACAGTACCGGTGGGGACAGGTCTGTCACTATAACAGTGGGTACAATACTGGTGGGGGCAGGTCTGTCACTGTACAACACTGAGGTACAGTACTGATGGGGACAGGTCTGTCACTGTATAACACTGGGGTACAGTACCGGTGGGGACAGGTCTGTCACTGTACAGCACAGGTACAGTACTGGTGGGGACAGGTCTGTCACTGTACAACACTGGGGTACAGTACTGGTGGGGACACGTCTGTCACTGTATAACACTGGGGTACAGTACCGGTGGGGACAGGTCTGTCACTATAACAGTGGGTACAGTACTGGTGGGGGCAGGTCTGTCACTGTACAACACTGAGGTACAGTACTGATGGGGACAGGTCTGTCACTGTATAACACTGGGGTACAGTACCGGTGGGGACAGGTCTGTCACTGTATAACACTGGGGTACAGTACTGGTGGGGACAGGTCTGTCGCTGTATAACACTGGGGTACAGTACTGGTGGGGACAGGTCTGTCACTATAACGGGTACAGTACTGGTGGGGACAGGTCTGTCACTGTACAACACTGGGGTGCAGTACTGGTGGGGACAGGTCTGTCACTATAACACTGAAGTACATTAGAGGACGGGGAGAGTTTGAAGTTTATTGGCTGAAATGGGATGGTTTTTGTTTGCGTTTTAGTCGGGATGGACAGAATTTCCTTGTGATAACACTGACTGAAGTTATCTATCCCGTGACTGGGATTGCCAAGAACAGGTTGGTTATGTTCGTGCTGGGTTGTTCTGTAAATGATTTTTTTATAATTGTGTTTTTCTGAGTAAATTATCGTGTATCCACCAATCGGAATGTCTGGATTACTTGGGGTGGAGGCAGTTGAATCCCAGGAACTTTGTGCTTTTATGAGCTACGAGCTGAGTTGCTTTTGCTGGGGACTGTCGGATCTGCAGCTCAGGTTGTGATGTTCAGCTGCTGATCCTGGTCTGTGCCTTTCAGATCAGTGCTTTCAATTGCCAAATCCGGGGGCTTGTCAAATTTCAGATTGGCTTTCTGCCTTCTTTAAATATTATTTTAAACTGTAACAGTCTGATCTCTGTAATATGGTGGATGTGCATTAGATTCAAACATACACGCTAGCCTGGGTTCAGGCTGGTATCTACTGAGAAAATCTTGGGGGCAGCCAGACCCTAGTTATACTGCTGTTTCTGCATCACCCTCCGTGCAGGGAATATGGAGCCCCATGAATGGTTGCGGGGTCTCAAACAGGAGTTAAACTTTCATACTGGGTCACTGCAGCTGGGACAGTCAGTTCATTAACACATCGAAGATTAAATGAAGTTTAATAGCTTTCCAGTTCTGCTGCAGCCAGAGTGAAGTGGAGTGAGACTAAACCACAACAACATCTTCCATTTATCTAGCACCTTTAACATAGTAAAACCTCTCAAACCACTTCTTCAGATGCATTCTTATACAAAATTTGACACCGAGCCACATATTAGGACAGGTGACCAAAAGCTTGGTCAAAGGGAGGTTTTGGAAGCATCTTAAAGGAGGAGAGTCAGACAATCACTTGCAATGGCTTCTCTTCCTGCTCCCGCACCGTTACCTCTGGTGTCCCCCAAAGATCTATCCTCGGCCCCCTCCTATTTCTCATCGACATGCTGCCCTTCGGTGACATCCTTTGAAAAACACATTACTTGCATAAATACACTGATGACACCCAGCTCCACCTCACCAACTCTGTCGATCCCCCCGCCACCCCCACATCGTAAATTATGAGACTGCTTATCTGACAAAAGTACTGAATAAGCAGAAATTTCCTTCAATTAAATATTGGGAAGACTGAAGCCATTGTCTTTGGTCCCCGCTCCAAACAATGTTCCCTGGACACCAACTCTATCCCTCTGCCTGGTAAATACCAAGGCTGAACCAGACTGTTCATAAGATTGATGTCATATTTGACCCTGAGATGAGCTTCATCAAGATGGAGAGTGACGTAGTTGATTCTGAGACTAGGTCTTGAATCTTAGTAAAGGACACTACGAAGGTATGAGGCGCGAATTGGCCATGACAGATTAGGAGACGTTACTTAAAGGGATGACGGTGGATAGGCAATAGCAAACATTTAAAGAGCACATGGATAAACTGCAATAATTGTTTATCCCTGTCTAGCGCAAAAGTAAAACAGGAAAGCTAGCCAAACCATGGCTTACAAGGGAAATTAGAGATAGCATTAGATCCAAGGAAGAGGCATATAAATGTGCCAGAAAAAACAACAGATCTGAGGATTGGGAGCAGTTTAGAATTCAGCAAAGGAGGGGAAAATAGAGTATGAAAGCAAGCTTGCGGGGAACATAAAAAATGACTGTAAAAGTTTCTATAGGTATGTGAAGAGAAAGAGATTGGTGAAGGCAAATGTAGGTCCCTTACAGTCAGAAACAGGGGAATTTATTATGGGGAATAAAGAAATGGCTGACCAGCTAAATGTATACTTTGGTTCTGTCTTCACAAAGGAGGACACAAACATCATACCAGAAATGTTGGGGAACACAGGGCTTAGTGAGAGAGAGGAACTGAAGGAAATCAGTATTAGTGGAGAAATGGCGTTGGCGAAATTGATGGGATTGAAGGCCGATAAATCCCCGGGGCCTGATGGTATACATCCCAGAGTATTAAGGAAGTGGCCCCAGAAATAGTGGGTGCATTGGTGGCCATCTTCCAAGATTCTAGAGACTCTGGAACAGTTCCTACAGATTGGCGGGTAGCTAATGTAACCCCACTATTTAAAAAGGGAGGTAGAGAGAAAGCAGGGAATTATAGACCAGTCAGCCTGACGTCAGTAGCGGGTAAAATTCTAGAGTCCATTATCAAAGATTTTATAGTAGAGCACTTGGAGAACAGTGGTAGAATCGGGCAGAGTCAGCATGGATTTACGAAAGGGAAATCATGCTTGACAAATCTACTAGAATTCTTCGAGGATGTAACTAGTAGAGTTGATGAGGGGGAGCCAGTGGATGTGGTTTATTTGGACTTTCAGAAGGTTTTGACAAAGCCCCACATAAGAGATTAGCATGTAAAATTAAAGCGCATGGGATTGGGGGTAGTGTATTGCGATGGATAGAAAATTGGTTGGCGGACAGGAAACAAAAGATTAGGGATAAATGGGTCTTTTTCCGAATGGCAGGCAGTGACCAGTGGGGTACCGCAGGGATCTGTGCTAGGACCCCAGCTATTTACAATATACATTAATGATTTAGATGAGGGAACTAAATGTAATATCTCCAAATTTGCAGATGACATAAAACTGGGTGGGAGGGTGAGTTGTGAGGAGGATGCAGAGAGGCTTCAGGGTGATTTGGACAAGTTGAGTGAGTGGGCTAATGCATGGCAGATGCAGTTCTTCTTCTTTGGCCTCCTTATCTCGAGAGACGTATATTGTGGATAAATGTGAGGTTATCCACTTTGGTATCAAAAACAGGAAGGCTGATTATTATCTGAACGGCTATAAATTGAGAGAGGGGAATATGCAGCGAGACCTGGGTGTTCTCGTACACCCATTGCTGAAGGTAAGCATACAGGTGCAACAGACGGTAAAAAAGACAAATAGTATGTTGACCTTCATAGCGAGAGGATTCGAGTACAGGAGCAGGGATGTCTTGCTGCAATTATACAGGGCCTTGGTGAGGCCACACCTGGAATATTGTCTGCAGTTTTGGTCTCCTTATCTGAGGAAGGTTGTTCTTGCTATAGAGGGAGTGCAGCGAAGGTTTACCAGACTGATTCCTGGGATGTTGGGACTGACGTATGAGAGATTGAGTCTGTTAGGATTATATTCGCTGGGGTTCAGAAGAGTGAGGGGGGATATAAAAATTCTAACAGGACTGTGACAAGGTGGATGCAGGAAGGATGTTCCTGATGGTGGGGGAGTCCAGAACCAGGGGTCATAGTCTAAGGATACGTGGTAAACCTTTCAGGACTGAGATGAGGAGAAATTTCTTCACCCAGAGAGTGGTGAGCCTGTGGAATTCGCTACCAGAGAAAGCAGTTGAGGCCAAAACATTGTATATTTTCAAGAAGGAGTTAGATATAGCTCTTGGGTCTAAAGGGATCAAAGGGTATGGGGAGAAATTGGGCACAGGTTACTGAGTTGGATGATCAGCCATGATCATAATGAATGGCGGAGCAGGCTCGAAGGGCCGAATGGTCTACTCCTGCTCCTATTTTCTATGTTTCTATGAGTTTCGGACCACATATCCGCGGTCATCACCAAGACCGCCTATTTCCACCTCTGTCACATCTCCCGACTCCACCTTTGCTTCAGCTCTGCTGTTGCTGAAACCCTCATCTACACCTTTGTTACTTATACACTTGACTATTATAATGCTCTCCTGGCTAGCCTCCCACATTCTACCCTCTAAACTTGAGCTCATACAAAATTCAGCTGCCTGTGTCCTAATTCACATCAAGTCCCATTTGCCAATCGCCCCTGTGCTCGCTGACCTACATTGGCTCCTGGTTGAACGACTCAATTTAAAAATTCTCATCCTTGTTTTCAAATCCCTCCATGGCCTCACCCCTCCTTATCTCTGTAATCTCCTGCAGTCCCACAACCCTCTGAGATCTCAGCACTCCTCCAATTCTGGCGCCTCGTGCATTCCCAATTTCAGTCACTCCACCATTGGCGGCTGTACCTTCAGCTGCCTGGGCCCCAAGCTCTGGAATTCGCTCCCTAAATCTCTCCACCTCTCCTCATTTAAGACACCCTTTAAAAACTACCTCTTTGACCAAGCTTTTCATCGCCTGTTTGAATGTGTCCTTCCGCAGCTCGATGTCAAATTTCATTTGATAATGCTCCTGTGGTGTTTTATGGGCGGCGCAGTGGTGAACACCGCAGCCTCACAGCTCCAGCGACCCGGGTTCAATTGATGGTCGGCACAGACTCGGTGAGCCGAATGGCCTGTTTCAGTGCTGTATAGTGCACTATCGGAGGGTCAGTACCGAGGGAGTGCCGCACTGTCGGGGGGTCAGTACCGAGGGAGTGCCGCACTGTCGGAGGGTCAGTACAGAGGGAGTGCTGCACTGTCGGAGGGTCAGTACGGAGGGAGTGCTGCCCTGTTGGAGGGTCAGTACTGAGGGAGTGCTGCACTATCGGAGGGTCAGTACTGAGGGAGTGCCGCACTGTCGGGGGGTCAGTACCGAGGGAGTGCCGCACTATCGGAGGGTCAGTACCGAGGGAGTGCTGCACTGTCGGAGGATCGGTACTGAGGGAGTGCCGCACTGTCGAAGGGTCAGGACTGAGGGAGTGTCGCACTGTCGGAGGGTCAGGACTGAGGGAGTGCCGCACTGTCGGAGGGTCAGTACTGAGGGAGTGCCGCACTGTTGGAGGGTCAGTACGGAGGGAGTGCCGCACTGTCGGAGGGTCAGTACGGAGGGAGTGCCGCACTGTCGGAGGGTCAGTACTGAGGGAGCGCTGCCCTGTCGGAGGGTCAGTACTGAGGGAGTGCTGCACTATCGGAGGGTCAGTACTGAGGGAGTGCTGCCCTGTCGGAGGGTCAGGACTGAGGGAGTGCTGCACTGTCGGAGGGTCAGGACTGAGGGAGCGCTGCACTGTCGGAGGTTCAGTACTGAGGGAGCGCTGCACCATTGGAGGGTCAGTACTGAGGGAGTGCTGCACTGTCAGAGGGTCAGTAATGAGGGAGTGCTGCACTGTCGGAGGGTCAGTACTGAGGGAGTGCTGCACTATCGGAGGGTCAGTACCGAGGGAGCGCTGCACTGTCGGATGGTCAGTACTGAGGGAGCGCAGCACTGTCGGAAGGTCAGTACTGAGGGAGTGCTGCACTGTCGGAGGGTCAGTACTGAGGTAGTGCTGCACTGTCGGAGGATCAGTACTGAGGGAGTGTCGCACTGTCGGAGGGTCAGGGCTGAGGGAGTGCCGCACTGTCGGAGGGTCAGGGCTGAGGGAGTGCCGCACTGTCGGAGGGTCAGTACTGAGGGAGTGCCGCACTGTCGGAGGGTCAGTACTGAGGGAGTGCCGCACTGTCGGAGGGTCAGTACTGAGGGAGTGCCGCACTGTCGGAGGGTCAGTACTGAGGGAGTGCCGCACTGTCGGAGGGTCAGGACTGAGGGAGTGCCGCACTGTCGGAGGGTCAGTACAGAGGGAGTGCCGCACTGTCGGAGCGTCAGTACAGAGGGAGTGCCGCACTGTCGGAGGGTCAGTACAGAGGGAGTGCTGCCCTGTTGGAGGGTCAGTACTGAGGGAGTGCTGCCCTGTTGGAGGGTCAGTACTGAGGGAGTGCTGCCCTGTTGGAGGGTCAGTACTGAGGGAGTGCTGCCCTGTTGGAGGGTCAGTACTGAGGGAGTGCTGCACTGTCGGAGGGTCAGTACTGAGGGAGTGCCGCACTGTCGGGGGGTCAGGACTGAGGGAGTACTGCACTGTCGGAGGGTCAGGACTGAGGGAGTGCCGCACTGTCGGAGGGTCAGGACTGAGGGAGTGCCGCACTGTCGGAGGTTCAGTACTGAGGGAGTGCCGCACTGTCGGAGGGTCAGTACTGAGGGAGCACTGCACTGTCGGAGGTTCAGTACCGAGGGAGTGCTGCACTGTTGGAGGATCGGTACTAAGGGAGTGCCGCACTGTCGGACGATCAGTCCTGAGGGAGTGCTGCACTGTCGGAGGTGTCCCATGTGCCCTCTCAGGTGAATGTAAAAGATCTCATGGCCGCTATTTGGAAGTGCAGGGGAACTCTGCGCATTTTCCTGGCCAATGTTTATTCCTCAATCAGCATCACTAAAACATTATTTGGCCATTCTCACATTGCTGTTTGTGGGATCTTACTGTGCACAAATTGGCTGCCGCATTTCCTACATTGCAACACTTCAAAGCTATTTCATTGGCTACAGATAATGAAAGAGCATCTGAAAAGTGCAAGACTTTCTTATCCCTGTCCTGCCGCCCACTTGGTCACCCCTCCCTCGTGCTGTGGCGGGTTATGTGTCGCAGGGTGAGCTGAGACACACCCAGGGGTCTGAATCCCCCCCTCGCAAACGTTTCAGTTACAGTCTGGAGCTTCGCGGAGCCGAGTGACCTTCAAATGACCCCCAAAACTCCTGCCAACTTCATGGAGCCCAGACTCTTATTGTGAAATTCCCAGTGAGCTCCGGGTTAGTTATTAACCAGAGACAAGCGACTGATTCGGCTCAGACAGACTGGCAGGGTGAGCAGTCAGTATCCCGTCACCACCCCCGTCCAGGAAAGGGGGCTTATTCCCCAATAGTTCACATTCTGTTCCTGTGGAGAACTCTGACCGGTCGCAGGAACTGAACCAGTGACCAGGAGATGGAGCCAGTGACTGAGTGGATCCGACACCGATTCCCCACAGTGGAGAATGTTTGTTCAGATGCAGTGGAGCAGCTGGTGAAGGAGAATCGGGAGCGTGTGCTGTTGGTGGTGAGTCACTCCCGCTGAGTTTCCCATTCAGGGCAGCTATTTGACCAGGGGTGGAATTGCTGAGAGATCAGGGATCTGAGCTTCCTGCTGACTTGTGAGGGTGGCCCTGCTCTCAGTATTAAACAGGAGGAGACCTGTGAAAGAATGGCCTGTCCTGGTAGTAGTGGGAAGATTGTCCTGAGTACCTTTACACTGGGCACGTGATGAAGGAGGGGGCAGGGGAATGAACTTTAGCCATCCAATAGAAAATTCTGGAAATTATTTATGAAACACTGAAGCTTTGAAGCTGCTGTTGGTGATAACAGTGACAAACAGGCTAGTGGTTGGCCATCCCTTCAACCTGCTGATCTCGTGCAAATTTGACTGGTTTAAAACCCCACAGTAAAATCTGGGTGTGAAAGTCTTCAGTCTTCACTCCCTGGGATCCCTCGCTGGCCATTTCCAGGCTTCAGCAATTATTCAGTTGCCTCAAATCAGTGTTTGTTGCTAACCCCAACATTGGGAGCCATTCACTGTCCAACGAGAATCTAGAAAAGCCCCTGCTTCAGGCCTCACTTATTAACTGAAGGTTCCTGCAGTCACTCGTTGGGGTGAGTGATGTGTCTGTCTTCACTGGGCACCTACTCCGAGGGTCCCTGGGACTGGGGGAGGAGTCATCAACCCAACCTCGACTTGTGCTCCTTAAAGTTTAAAGGATTGAGTCATGATCTGACTGAGGGATTTAATATGAAAATAGGTGAGATCAGGGGGACCAGAAAACCACAGCCCCCCTACCCCCCCCCCCCCCCCCACCCCATGTAATCTCTCGGGAGAGGTGAAAAAATACTCTGAAAAATTCACTCGCCACCCCAGGCAATGGAAGCCAGTCCAGAAGATCACACGGACCAAGTGTTTTCTGTAAATAATAAAAGGAGTGAACAGGGTAGATCAAGAGAAATGATTTCCTCTGGTTATTAGGGGTTGGGAGGAGTCCAGAACAAGGCGGAAGAAACTTAAAATTCGAGCCAGGCCGTTCAGGGATGATGTCAGCAAGCACTTCTTCACACAAAGGGGAGTGGGAATCTGGAACACTCCCCAAAAAGGCTGTCGAGGCTGGGGGTCAGTTGAAAATTTCAAAACTGAGTTTGATAGATTTTTATTGGGTAAGGGGATTAATGGTTACAGAACCAAGGCGGGTAGATGGAGTTAAAATACAGATCAACCATGATCTGACTGAATGGCGGAACAAGTGCGAGGGGCTGAATGGTCTCCTCCTGTTCCTGTCAACAGGCCCAAAGGAACATTCCTGTCCATAGAACCATAAAAACGTTTCGGCAGATAAGGAGGCCCTTCAGCCCATCGTGTCTGCCCACAAAAAAAAAACTAGCCCCCCCAATCTAATCCCACCTCCCAGCACCTGGTCCATAGCCTTGCAGGTTACAGCAATTCAGGTGCATGTCCAGATACCGTTTAAAAGAATTGAGAGTTTCTGAATCCACCACCATTCCTGGCAGTGAATTCCAGACACTCACCACCCTCTGGGTGAAAAAGTTTCTCATGTCCCCTCTAATCCTTCTACCAATCATCTTAAATCTTTACCCCCCGGTAATTGACCTCTCCGCTATCTAGGCCCCTCATAATTTTGTACATCTCAATTAACTCACCCCTCAGCCTCCTCTGTTCTAAGGAAAACAACCCTAGCCTATCCAATCTTTCCTCATAGCTGCAATCTTCAAGCCCTGGCAACATTCTTGTAAATCTCCTCTGTTCTCTCTCCAGAGCAATTATATCCTTCCTGTAATATGGTGACCAGAACTGTACGCAATACTCCAGCTGTGGCCTAACCAGCATTTTATACAGTTCCAGCATTACATTCCTGCTTTTGTATTCTATACCTCAGCCAATAAAGGATAGCATTCCATATGCCTTCATTTTATCTACCTGTCCTGCCACCTTCAGGGGCCTGTGGACATGCAGTCCAAGATCTCTCACTTCTTCTACCCCTTTCAATATCCTCCCGTTTATTGTGTATTCCCTCGCTTAGTTTGCCCTCCCCAAACGCATCACCTCCCACTTCTCCGGATTGAATTCCATTTGCCACTTTTCCGCCTACTCAACCAAACCATTGATATCATTCTGGAGTCTACAGCTATCCTCTTCACTATCAACTACACGGCCAATTTTTGTGTCATCTGCAAATTTCCCAATCATACCTCCCACATTTAAGTCCGGATCATTAATATATACCACAAACAGCAAGGGATCCAACACTGAGCCCTGTGGAACGCCACTGGAAACTGCTTTCCACTCACAAAAACATCCATCGACTACTACCCTTTGTTTCCTATCACTGAGCCAATTTTGGATCCAACCTGCCACATTCCCCTTATCCCATGGGTTTTCATTTTACTGACCAGTCTGCCATGTGGGACCTTCTCAAATGCCTTACTAAAATCCATGTAGACAACATCCACTGCACTACCTTCATCAATCCTCCTTGTTACTTACTCAAAAAACTCAATTAAGTTAGTAAGACATGACCTTCCCTTAACAAATCCATGCTGACTATCCCTGATTAATCCGTGCCTTTCTAAGTGGCAGTTTATCCTGTCCCTCCGAATAGATTCTAATAATTTACCCAGCGCCGAGGTCAGACTGACCGGCCTATAATTATTTGGCCTATCCCTCACACCCTTTTTAAACAATGGAACAACATTCGCAGACCTCCAATCGTCTGGCACCTCGCCTGTATCTAGTGAGGATTTGAAGATAATCCTCAGCACTTCCGCTATTTATAATGAGATTGAGTTTGTTTGTTGTTGATGGGATGTGGGTCTCACTGGCAAGGCCACCATTTATTCCCCATCCCTAATTGAGAAGGTGGTAGTGAGTCACCATCTTGAACACAGCTGAGTTGCTTGCTGGGCCATTTCAGAGGCAGTTAAGAGTCAGCCACATTGCTGTGGGTCTGGAGTCACATGTAGGCCAGCAGACCATTAAGGGGACCCAGTGGTTTTTTATGACAATCGTTACTATTACTTTTATTCCAGATTTATTTAATTATATTTAAATTCCCCAACTGCCATGATGGGATTTAAACTCACAGCTCGAGATCAATAGTCCAGGCCTCTGGATTACTAGCCCAGTAACATAACCACTATGCTCTCATTCTGTCCTTGGATCGTTCTCTATTCTGTTCACATCCTCGCATTCCTCCCGCCCGGCCCCCCTCTACCTCTTCAGTCTACAGCCCGTGCACCCAACCATGGGTCTGCTTTATCTCGTCAACCCCCAACAGCTGCCCCCCCCCCACCACTCATTACAACATTGGTGGGCCGATCTTGACCAATCCCCCATACCACTCCCCCTCCGATTCACTCCACATTACCCTGTCCTCTCCCTCTCTCCAGCCCTGTCTCCAGTCACCTAGAAATTTCCAGCAGTCACTGCTCAAGATTCAGTTATTTTTCTTACAGAGACAACAAATCCATTAATGAGTGCAGCGAAAGTGTGAGCTGCTGTGTTACACACAAAGAAACAGAAAGACTCCTGTCTCCCTCTTGTTCCAGGATGTTCGAAGTCCGGCTGAATACGAGATCAGTCACTTACAAGGAGCCGTTCGCATTGACCCAGAAGCCACCAACATGGATGATGTGGTCAAGGATCTGGGCGTAGCAGGTAGGGGCAGTCTAACCCTCCTCTGTATTCTAGCTCATCATTTGTGACCGCTCTGCTGTCTGGGCAGGACGACACCATCCAGACTCCAGCCTGGGAGACAGTTTAAACTGTGTCTGCAACAAACAGGCCCAATGGAGTCACAGACAGCCCAGACTCTGAATGGGACGTCCTGTAGATCTGGGAGTGAGGCTGTGAGTGAAGTGAGCTGATGGGACTCATCACTGTCCAGTGTCTGTCTAAACCCAGCCAGAGAATGGGTCCTGGGGAAACCCAAAGGTCGATGGCTATGAGTCGGAAGACTACAAGGTGAATGTCTGAGTTTCCCATATACACTCACGTGTATTGCGAATCCATGCCAGGCTGGGCAGCTGCAGTGTACTGAGCAAGACCTGCATGGGAGTGATTTCTCCATACAGATTCCACAATGGCTGCATGCAATTTACACACTGACTCTCACTGGGGTACGGGTCCCACACACCCTGACTCTCACTGGGGTATGGGTCCCACACACCCTGACTCTCACTGGGGTACGGGTCCCACGCACACTGACTCTCACTGGGGTACGAGTTCCGCACACACTGACTCTCACTGGGGTACGGTTCCCACACACCCTGACTCTCACTGGGGTACGGGTCCCACACACCCTGACTCTCACTGGGGTATGGGTCCCACACACCCTGACTCTCACTGGGGTACGGGTCCCACACACCCTGACTCTCACTGGGGTACGGGTCCCACGCACACTGACTCTCACTGGGGTACGGGTCCCACACACCCTGACTCTCACTGGGGTACGGGTCCCACACACCCTGACTCTCACTGGGGTACGGGTCCCACACACCCTGACTCTCACTGGGGTACGGGTCCCACACACACTGACTCTCACTGGGGGTTATCCGGGGTTTAAACTGTGAAAAATGAAATGAGAAGCGGTCAGTCCTGGATTAGTCCTACTATTCTCTTCCATTCATCCTCATGCTTCTTTTAGGTATAGTGGGACCTTTAGAAATCTTCATAAATTAATATAGTTTGAAGAACAAGTGACATGCATGTTTAGACAGTAAGAGATATTGTTTATCAGGCATTGTGTGTGTGTGTATTGTTTTGTGTGTGTTGGGGTTTGTGTCTGTTGGGGGTGTTGTGTGTGTATGTGTTAGTGTGTGGGCTGTGGATGTTTGTGTGTGTGTTTTGGTGTGTGTGTGTTTTGGTGTGTGGGCTGTGGATGTTTGTGTGTGTGTTTTGTGTGTGTGTGTTAGTGTGTGGGCTGTGGATGTTTGTGTGTGTGTTTTGGTGTGTGTGTGTTAGTGTGTGGGCTGTGGATGTTTGTGTGTGTGTTTTGGTGTGTGTGTGTGTTAGTGTGTGGGCTGTGGATGTTTGTGTGTGTGTTTTGGTGTGTGTGTGTTAGTGTGTGGGCTGTGGATGTTTGTGTGTGTGTTTTGGTGTGTGTGTGTGTTAGTGTGTGAGCTGTGGATGTTTGTGTGTGTGTTTTGGTGTGTGTGTGTTAGTGTGTGGGCTGTGGATGTTTGTGTGTGTGTTTTGGTGTTTGTGTGTGTGTGTGTTAGTGTGTGGGCTGTGGATGTTTGTGTGTGTGTTTTGGTGTGTGTGTGTGTGTGTTAGTGTGTGGGCTGTGGATGTTTGTGTGTGTGTTTTGGTGTGTGTGTGTGTTAGTGTGTGGGCTGTGGATGTTTGTGTGTGTGTTTTGGTGTGTGTGTGTGTTAGTGTGTGGGCTGTGGATGTTTGTGTGTGTGTTTTGGTGTGTGTGTGTGTTAGTGTGTGGGCTGTGGATGTTTGTGTGTGTGTTTTGGTGTGTGTGTGTGTTAGTGTGTGTGTTAGTGTGTGGGCTGTGGATGTTTGTGTGTGTGTTTTGGTGTGTGTGTGTGTTAGTGTGTGGGCTGTGGATGTTTGTGTGTATATGTGTTTCGGTGACAGTTTCACCCTCCCCTGTGTTTTTCCCTCTGTTACAGGCAGTGGTGCTGATACAGCTGTGGTGTGTTACTGTACAGTCGGATTCCATGCTTCGCAGCTGGCACAGAAACTCCGTAACTTTGTAGCTGGAGATTCCAGCCAGAATTTCCATGGCTTGATTAAAATTTACAACCTGGAGGGGGGTGTCCTGAAATGGGCCAGAGAGGAGAAGGCCCTGGTTGACAGCAGCAATCAGCCGACGAGCCTCGTTCATCCTTACAGTCACCTCTGGGCTGAGCTACTGAAAGCCGACTTCAAAGCCCCGGTGTGAGATAGTGACATAGGCATCAAACCACCACCATCCCTCACCAGGCTGCCAACTTGGATTGGATGCATTTATCAGGGGGTCTGAACTTTCAGCTGTCTGGCCTCACTCTTCTCTTATTGGTCATCTGACACGCCCACACTCTGTACCCTGCCCTGACTCACCCACCATTGGTCATCAAATACGTCAATCTTCATGTCGCCCTGCCTTCCCCTGCTGATTGGAAAGTGAACAGACTTTTCATTTAGCCATTAGATTGTCAGTCAAACAGCGCTTTTCCCCAATCTCTGATATTTTTATAACTAATTACCAAATGTGTTCAAAGCAATTAAATAAAACACTTTTTTTAATCGCCCTATGATCTTCCATCCAGGTGTTCCTCATAGCTGTTTCCTGGAGATTAATCTTCCAATTTCTGGAGACTCCAAGGCAATCCCAGAGGATTGGCAACCGTATAGCTGGTCTGCTGGGAAGTTATAATTCAGGGATCAACGGGAATGATCACCTGGAATAATGGATCTGCAGAGAATCCGAATTCTAACTGGATCATGAATGCAGTCATAGAATTACAGAGAATTTACATCACAGAAACAGGCCATTCAGCCCATCTGCTCCGTGCTGGTGTTTATTCTCCACACGAGCCTCCTCCCACCCTACTTCATCTCACCCTATCACCATATCCTTCTATTCCTTTTTCCCTCATGTGTTTACCCAGTTTCCCCTTAAATGTATCGATACTATTCACCTCAACCACTCCCTGTGGTAGCAAGTTCCACATTCTCACCACTCTCTGGGGAAAGAAGTTTCTCCTGAATTCCCAATTGGATTTATTCATGACTATCTTTTATTTATGGCTGCTAGTCCTGGTCTCGCCTGCAAGTTGAAACATCTTCTCGACATCTAACCTATCAAACCCTTGTATCATTTTAAAGGCCTTCTTCAGGTCACCCTCAGCCGTCTCTTTTCTCGAGGAAAGAACCCCAGCCTGTTCAGTCTTCCCTGATGGTTTATAACCTCTTAGCTCTGCTGTTATCCTTGTAAATCTTTTTTGCACCTTCTCCAGTGCCTCTGTAATCTTTATTTAACATGGGGACAGCGCTGAGCGTGGTCAAAGCAACAGGTTTGATAAATCTGATTTTCACGGCATGGAACTCGGCAGGAGAATTCCGGTGATGATTCCGTTGTGGAGTCTGCACTGATAGACTGATTTTGGGTGTTCTTGCTCAGCGATCTGTGCAGGCTTGTCTGAGGGGGAAACAGTTTATTCTTGGGGTACATGAAATCCTGTGACATTGATCACAAGTCGTGGGAGTCAGTTGCCAACGTTCGCCAGAGCTGGCGGGCAGCCATAAAGACGGAGCTAAAATGTGGCGAGTCGAAGAGACTTAGTAGTTGGCAGGAGAAAAGACAGAGGCGCAAGGGGAGAGCCAACTGTGTAATAGCCCCGACAAACAAATTTCTCTGCAGCACCTGTGGAAGAGCCTGTCACTCTAGAATTGGCCTTTATAGCCACTCCAGGCGCTGCTTCACAAACCACTGACCACCTCCAGGCGCGTATCCATTGTCTCTCACGATAAGGAGGCCCAAAAGAAAGAAAAGATGTGACACTGGCAAGTTCGCATTTATCACCCACTTCCAGTTGCCTCAGGACAGTTAAGAGCCAACCATGGAGTTTGGGACTGGACTCCCTTTTCTGAAGATCATCAATGAACCAACCTTCACCAACAATCCATTCGGGGTGCGAGGCCAAACCAGTAGATTTATTGGATTTGATTATCTCAGGATCCAATGGTGGGATTTCAACTCATGATATCCAGCTTAATTGTGCAGTAAAGGAACTTCTAGGTTACCCCATAAACAAACACACATACCATTGTAAGTTTTAAAGAACGATTTTACAATGTATTTCAGAACTAGCCTTGTGTTCATTGTTGACTTGTTAAATCAAATTTACTCCGTTTTTTTAATTTGATTTCAGAGAATTTTTTTTAAGATTTTGAAGAAGCCCAGATTAAAGTTTGAAGGTCACAGTGTGCTGAGGCTGCAGGGAGAAGGAAGCAGTGATCAGGTGATGTCAGACTGGGATTTTCAAATTCTTTAGGTTGCCAAAAGATCAGGGGTTTAACACCGACTCCAGAGACTTGGGCTCATAATCCAGGCTGCACTGAGAAGGTCTGTCAGAGGTGCCACCTTTTGGATGAGACATCTGCCCCCGAAGGTGGAGGTAACGAATCCTGTGGCTGCTATGTTGAAGAGCAGGAGAGTTCTCCCAGGTGTCCTGGCCAATACTTACCCTCACCCAACATCACTAAAACAAATTATCTGATCATTATTACATTGCTGTATGTGGGATCTTGCTGTGCACAAATCAGCTGCTGTGTTTCCGACTTTACAATAGTGGCTATACTTCAAAAAAGTACTTCATTGGCTGTGAGTATTTGGGACCTCAGGTCACCATAAGGCTCTGTTGAAATGGCTTCCTGAAACTCTGCTCCCCATCATCCCAGTGTTGTGACACCTCACAGCCCAGCAACACTGGGTAATTATTTGTTGTTGCTTCACTTCTCAGCACTGAATCTCCATGACAGCAAGAGGGGGAGTGAGATTATTAATAGGGAAAATCAGGTTCCAGTGAGAGTCAGGGTGCGTGGAACCTGTACCCCCGTGAGAGTCAGTGTGTGTGGGACCCGTACCCCAGTGAGAGTCAGTGCGTATGGAACCCGTACCCCAGTGAGAGTCAGTGTGTGTGAGACCCGTACCCCAGTGAGAGTCAGTGTGTGTGGAACTCGATGCCAGTGAGAGTCAGGGTGTGGTGAACCCGTACCCCAGTGAGAGTCAGTGTGTGTGGGACCCGTACCACAGTGAGAGTCAGCGTGTGTGGGACCCGTACCCCAATGAGAGTCAGTGTGTGTGGAACCTGTACCCCAGTGAGAGTCAGTGTGTGTCGAACTCGATGCCAGTGAGAGTCAGGGTGTGGTGAACCCGTACCCCAGTAAGAGTCAGTGTGTGTGGAACTCGATGCCAATGAGAGTCAGTGTGTGTGGAACCTGTACCCCAGTGAGAGTCAGTGTGTGTGGGACCCGTACCCCAGTGAGAGTTGGCGTGTGTGGAACCTGTACCCCAGTGAGAGTCAGTGTGTGAGAGACCCGTACCCCAGTGAGAGTCAGTGTGTGTGGGACCCGTACCCCAGTGAGAGTCAGTGTGTGTGGGACCCGTACCACAGTGAGAGTTAGCGTGTGTGGAACCCGTACCCCAATGAGAGTCAGTGTGTGTGGGACCCGTACCACAGTGAGAGTTAGCGTGTGTGGAACCTGTACCCCAGTGAGAGTCAGTGTGTGTGAGACCCGTACCCCAATGAGAGTCAGTGTGTGTGGAACTCGATCCCAGTGAGAGTCAGTGTGTGTGGAACCTGTACCCCAGTGAGAGTCAGTGTGTGTGGGACCCGTACCACAGTGAGAGTTAGTGTGTGTGGAACCTGTACCCCAGTGAGAGTCAGTGTGCGTGGGACCCGTACCCCTGTGAGAGTCAGTGTGCGTGGGACCCGTACCCCAGTGAGAGTCAGTGTGTGTGGAACTCGATGCCAGTGAGAGTCAGTGTGTGTGGAACCCGTACCCCAGTGAGAGTCAGGGTGTGGTGAACCCGTACCCCAGTGAAAGTCAGTGTGTGTGGAACCCATACCCCAGTGAGAGTCAGGGTGTGGTGAACCCGTACCCCAGTGAAAGTCAGTGTGCGTGGAACCCGATCCCAGTGAGAGTCAGTGTGTGTGGGACCCGTACCACAGTGAGAGTTAGCGTGTGTGGAACCTGTACCCCAGTGAGAGTCAGTGTGTGTGAGAACCGTACCCCAGTGAGAGTCAGTGTGTGTGAGACCCGTACCCCAGTGAGAGTCAGTGTGTGTGGAACCCGTACCCCAGTGAGAGTCAGTGTGTGTGAGACCCGTACCCCAGTGAGAGTCAGTGTGTGTGAGACCCGTACCCCAGTGAAAGTCAGTGTGCGTGGAACCCGATCCCAGTGAGAGTCAGTGTGTGTGGGACCCGTACCACAGTGAGAGTTAGCGTGTGTGGAACCTGTACCCCAGTGAGAGTCAGTGTGTGTGAGAACCGTACCCCAGTGAGAGTCAGTGTGTGTGAGACCCGTACCCCAGTGAGAGTCAGTGTGTGTGGAACCCGTACCCCAGTGAGAGTCAGTGTGTGTGAGACCCGTACCCCAGTGAGAGTCAGTGTGTGTGAGACCCGTACCCCAGTGAGAGTCAGTGTCTTTCGGAGACAAGGAGTGTAGTTTAATGAAGGCCATGACAGATACGAACACTACACTAGACACACTTGTCTTTCCAGAGTGTTTATTTTATACTAAGTCCCACACAGTAAAATGTTGGGAAGCTCTTTCACGATCCATCAGGATTCTCTGATCCTGTTCACCCACAGAATTCCAAAGTTATCATTCCACTGTCGATTGCCCGGTCCCTGGATGCGACCCTCCCAGCAAATCAGCTGCTGCACAATCCGACAGGATCGGAAACAAGAAGTCACCATATCCCCTCAGATAGGGGCCCTGAACACCGGCTCCAGGAGCTGAGACCACACTGCATTGTAGGGGTGGACGTGGCTCGTGGGCTGGTTCTGACTGTCCACGATGGCTTTCCTCTCGTTGGCCCATTTCACCAGTCCCCCCTCCAGGTTGTAAACCTTTCGAGATCCGGGCTCCTCCTGACCTGAATCCCGCGTTAAAAAGCTGCGGATTTTCTGCGCCATTTCTGAACCGTGGTATCCAGCAGTACAATAACAGACGACTGTTTTATCCTTCGAACAGTCTGGAACAGAAATCACTGTTAGAATAGGAAACCAGAATACCAACAAGATTAAAATACACCTGGTGACGAGCCAGTGTGTTGCACAACTGTATAAGGATAGTGCAGGAGAAGAGGGGTCAGAGATCAAGTGGATAATTGGATCAGGGTGAGCTGATGGAATGATATCCATTGTTTAAAGTTAACTGTTCTGCCCTTAATTATATGTTTTCATTATAAAGTCTATATCTGTATTTTTAATAGAAAAAGCCTATGTAAACTTTCACGCAGTAGTTACATGCTCCTGCCAGTGGTGGTGCTGCAGTGCTTCCATGAGTTGGAGGATGTAATTACACTTTGAGAAGCTTACACAGAAACTTTCCGTTATAAATGTGGATATCGGATTTCTTAATGGAAAAAGGTTGACAGGAATTGCATGCAGAGATAACAGTTTTAATCTGTTTAAATACAGACTCATAGCCATCGACCTTTGGGTTTCCCCAGGACCCATTCTCTGGCTGGGTTTAGACAGACACTGGACAGTGATGAGTCCCATCAGCTCACTTCACTCACAGCCTCACTGCCTCACTCCCAGATCTACAGGACGTCCCATTCAGAGTCTGGGCTGTCTGTGACTCCATTGGGCCTGTTTGTTGCAGACACAGTTTAAACTGTCTCCCAGGCTCGAGTCTGGATGGTGTCGTCCTGCCCAGACAGCAGAGCGGTCACAAATGATGAGCTAGAATACAGAGGAGGGTTAGACTGCCCCTACCTGCTAGGCCCAGATCCTTGACCACATCATCCATGTTGGTGGCTTCTGGGTCAATGCGAACGGCTCCTTGTAAGTGACTGATCTCGTATTCAGCCGGACTTCGAACATCCTGGAACAAGAGGGAGACAGGAGTCTTTCTGTTTCTTTGTGTGTAACACAGCAGCTCACACTTTCGCTGCACTCATTAACGGCCCAAAGCGATTCACAGGGGGAGAAATTCTCGGTGCTGCAGGAGAGGGAAGGGTGGCTGGAATATTCACCAGATAACATAGAGCCAAGCTCATAGCAACAAGAGGAGGCCATTCAGTCAGATTATGGCTGATCTGTACCTCAATTTCAGCTACCTGCCTTCACTTCATATTCCTCAATACCCAACAAATATCATTCGATCTCAGCCTTGAAAACTCGAATTAACCCCCAGCATTCACCCCACCCTCTCCTACAGCACTGTGAATTTCTCCCCCTGTGAATTGCTTTCTGGGGTGAGAGAGTTCCAGATTCCCACTCCCCTTTGTGTGAAGAAGTGCTTCCTGACATCACCCCTGAATGGCCTGGCTCCAATTTTAAGGTTCTGCCCCCTTTTCTGAACTCTCCCCACCAGAGGAAATAGTTTCGATTGACCCATTAAATCCTTTCAGCGTTAACGGATAACACTCGGTCCATGTGACCCTCCGGACTTGGTTTCCTTCGACTGGGGACGGTTGGACAGGGTGGGTGGGGTGGGGGGGGGGTGGGGGTGGAGTGCGGAGAGGAATTTTCCAGAGTATTTTTCCCTTACTGGCCCTGAGGTTTTGCACCTCCCGAGAGATTCCATAGGATGGAGGGGGTAAAGTGTTTAGTTCTGATGCTCCATCCATTGGTGGAGCAGGCTCACTGCAAAGCTCATCTGTTCCTGTCCATCAATTTTGTACATTAGTATTTTAAACATCTTGATCAGATCACTCCACAACATCAAGAGCAGCAAACAACAAACTGCATTTATATAGTGCCTTTAATGTCATAAAATATCCCCCCAAGGCACTTCACTGGGGCATAAATCAGACAAAATCTGACACTGCATGACACAAGGTCAGGTGACCAAAAGCTTGATTAAAGAGGTCGGTTTTAAGGAGAGAGAGAGGTGGAGAGGTTTAGGGAGGGAATTCGAGCTTAGGGCCCAGGCAGCTGCAAGCACGGCCACCAATGGTGGAGCGATTAAAGTCAGAGACCTGCCAGGGACCAGAATTAGAGGAACACAGAGGTTTCAGAGAGTTGTGGGGCTGGAGGAGGTTACAGAGATAGGGAGGGTTGTGGGGCTGGAGGAGGTTACAGAGATAGGGAGGGTTGTAGGGACTGGAGGAGGTTACAGAGATAGGGAGGGTTGTGGGGCCGCAGGAGGTTACAGAGATAGGGAGGGTTGTAGGGACTGGAGGAGGTTACAGAGATAGGGAGGGTTGTGGGGCTGCAGGAGGTTACAGAGATAGGGAGGGTTGTGGGACTGGAGGAGGTTACAGAGATAGGGAGGGTTGTGGGGCTGGAGAAGGTTACAGAGATCGGGAGGGTTGTGGGGCTGGAGAAGGTTACAGAGATCGGGAGGGTTGTGGGGCTGGAGGAGGTTACAGAGATAGGGAGGGTTGTGGGACTGGAGGAGGTTACAGAGATAGGGAGGGTTGTGGGGCTGGAGGAGGTTACAGAGATGGGGAGGGTTATGGGGCTGCAAGAGGTTACAGAGATAGGGAGGGTTGTAGGGACTGGAGGAGGTTACAGAGATAGGGAGGGTTGTGGGGCTGGAGGAGGTTACAGAGATAGGGAGGGTTGTGGGACTGGAGGAGGTTACAGAGATAGGGAGGGTTGTGGGACTGGAGGAGGTTACAGAGATAGGGAGGGTTGTGGGGCTGCAAGAGGTTACAGAGATAGGGAGGGGCAAGACCATGGAGGGATTTGATAAGAGGAATGCATTTTAAAATTGCGGTGTTACCGGACCGGGAGCCAGTGTCGGTCAGCAAGCACAGGATATCGGACCCGCAGTGCCCGTTTGTCACTGTTATCACCAACAGCAGCTTCAAAGCTTCAGTGTTTCATAAATAATTTCCAGAATTTTCTATTGGATGGCTAAAGTTCATTTCCCTGCCCCCTCCTTCATCACATGCCCAGTGTAAAGGTACTCAGGACAATCTTCCCACTACTACCAGGACAGGCCATTCTTTCACAGGTCTCCTCCTGTTTAATACTGAGAGCAGGGCCACCCTCACAAGTCAGCAGGAAGCTCAGATCCCTGATCTCTCAGCAATTCCACCCCTGGTCAAATAGCTGCCCTGAATGGGAAACTCAGCGGGAGTGACTCACCACCAACAGCACACGCTCCCGATTCTCCTTCACCAGCTGCTCCACTGCATCTGAACAAACATTCTCCACTGTGGGGAATCGGTGTCGGATCCACTCAGTCACTGGCTCCATCTCCTGGTCACTGGTTCAGTTCCTGCGACCGGTCAGAGTTCTCCACAGGAACAGAATGTGAACTATTGGGGAATAAGCCCCCTTTCCTGGCCGGGGGTGGTGACGGGATACTGACTGCTCACCCTGCCAGTCTGTCTGAGCCGAATCAGTCGCTTGTCTCTGGTTAATAACTAACCCGGAGCTCACTGGGAATTTCACAATAAGAGTCTGGGCTCCATGAAGTTGGCAGGAGTTTTGGGGGTCATTTGAAGGTCACTCGGCTCCACGGAGCTCCAGACTGTAACTGAAACGTTTGCGAGGGGGGATTCAGACCCCTGGGTGTGTCTCAGCTCACCCTGCGACACATAACCCGCCACAGCACGAGGGAGGGGTGACCAAGTGGGCGGCAGGTTGGATGAATGTAGCAACTTTCAGATCCAATGAAGTACTTTGTTGAAATGCAGCCACTGTTGTAGGAAACATGCGGCTAATGTGTGCGCAGCAAGATCCCACAACCCTAATACTGACCAGGTAATCTGTTTTTTGGTGATGTTGGTTGAGGGATAAATATTGGCCCCAGACACCCAGAGAATTCCTCTGCCCTTCTTCAAATAGCACATAATTTACATAAGAACATAGGAAACAGGAGCTGGAGTAGGCCATTCGGCCCCTTGAAGTTGCTGCACCATTCAACAAAATCAGGGTTGATCGACCTCAATCCCACCTTCCCACATTGTCCTTAAATCCATCGATTCTCTTAGTACCAAAAAACTGTCAACCTCTGTCTTGAATATACTACTGAGGACAGTAATGCCAACATCTGTTCACATGCCTCTCATCCCAGCTCCTGATTCCAGGTCCAGATCCCAGCTCCTGAAACCAGTTTCTGATCCCTGCTTCTGATCCCAGCTCCTGATCCCAGTTTCTGATCCCAGCTCCTGATCCCAGCATCTAATTCCAGCTCCTGATCCCAGCTCCTGATCCCAGCTCCTGATCCCAGCTCCTGATCCCAGCTCCTGATCCCTGCTCCTGATCCCAGCTCCTGATCCCAGCTCCTGATCCCTGCTCCTGATCCCAGCTTCTGATCCCTGCTTCTGATCCCAGCATCTAATTGCAGCTCCTGATCCCAGCTCCTGATCCCAGCTCCTGATCCCAGCTTCTGATCCCAGCTCCTGATCCCAGCTCCTGATCCCAGCTCCTGATCCCAGCTCCTGATCCCTGCTCCTGATCCCAGCTTCTGATCCCAGCTTCTGATCCCAGCATCTAATTGCAGCTCCTGATCCCAGCTCCTGATCCCAGCTCCTGATCCCAGCTTCTGATCCCAGCTCCTGATCCCTGCTCCTGATCCCAGCTTCTGATCCCTGCTTCTGATCCCAGCATCTAATTGCAGCTCCTGATCCCAGCTCCTGATCCCAGCTCCTGATCCCAGCTCCTGATCCCAGCTTCTGATCCCAGCTCCTGATCCCTGCTCCTGATCCCAGCTTCTGATCCCAGCATCTAATTGCAGCTCCTGATCCCAGCTCCTGATCCCAGCTCCTGATCCCAGCTTCTGATCCCAGCTTCTGATCCCAGCTTCTGATCCCAGCTCCTGATCCCAGCTCCTGATCCCAGCTCCTGATCCCAGCTTCTGATCCCAGCTTCTGATTCCAGCTTCTGATTCCACCTCCTGATTCCAGCTCCTGATCCCAGTTTCTGATTCCAATTCCTGATTCCAGTTCCCGATCCCAGTTCCCGATCCCAGTTCCCGATCCCAGTTCCCGATCCCATTTCCTGATCCCATTTCCTGCTTCTACATCCTTGGATGTACCTTCCACTGATCGGACAATGCTTCATTCTCAGTCAAACAGCCCTTCTCCTCAACTCCAATATTTTTATAACTAATAAAAAAAAAGTGTTCAAGAAAAATGAGGGGAACATTTTCCTCCCGGGGGTCTTCCTCTCAGATTATCCTGGAATTTAATCAGCAAATCTTGGAGACTCCAGGCCAATCCTGGAGGGTTGGCAACAACTACCCACAGAACAGGGGGCTTCCCTGTGCTCCCTCTGGATAATCCGCCTCTCCCTCCTTTTGTTTATCTGAAGGGATTCATCGAGCAAGAGTCAGGTCCCATTAATTTACTGAACTACAGCCATTAAATAACGTTCCTGGCTGAGTGGGTGGGTGGACTGGACTGATGGCCATTATAGGAACAGGAATGGGGGGGGCTCTGCTGTTTGCTGGATGGGACTGTGTCATTGAGCACAAAATTCAAGAGTGAGTTAGGGTGAGAGAGAGAGGTAGAGGGAGCGACAGAGACACTGAGAGCGGGAGACAGAGAGGAAGAGACAGCGAGAGTGACGGAGTCACAGAGACAGAGAGACAATGAGAGAGAGAGAGAGAAAAGACTTGCATTTCTATAGTGCCTTACACTGGTCGTCTCAAAGTGCTTTCCAGCCAATGACGAACTATTGGTGGAATGGGGCAGGATGGCTTCCTGCTCCTCCCATGTTGTTCGGATCTGTGAAAACTTGTGCTGCTCTCGGGCTGACCAAATGTCAGGAGCAAATATCCATGCCGAGATTTATCGGTTCTGTGTTGGGTAAGGACTGTAAACATTCCCTGCAGAACAGTGATCCCAGACAGAGCCATCGTGAGCACTGGGTATCTGCTCTGTGATGGGCTGAGGAAGGAAGTCACTTCAAACAGAAATAATTCTTACATTAATGTACACCAACACTTACAGTGCTGTGCGGAGGGAGTGCTGCACTGTCAGAGGGTCAGTACTGAGAAAGTGCTGCACTGTCGGAGGGTCAGTACTGAGGGAGCGCCGCACTGTCGGAGGGTCAGTACTGAGGGATTGCCGCACTGTCGGAGGGTCAGTACTGAGGGAGTGCTGCACTGTCAGAGGGTCAGTACTGAGGGAGTGCTGCACTGTCGGAGGGTCAGTACTGAGGGAGTGCTGCACTGTCAGAGGGTCAGTACTGAGGGAGTGCTGCACTGTCAGAGGATCAGTACTGAGGGACTGCTGCACTGTCAGAGGGTCAGTACTGAGGGAGTGCTGCACTGTCGGAGGGTCAGTACTGAGGGAGCGCTGCACTGTCGGAGGGTCAGTACTGAGGGAGTGCTGCACTGTCGGAGGGTCAGTACTGAGGGAGTGCTGCACTGTCAGAGGGTCAGTACTGAGGGAGCGCTGCACTGTCGGAGGGTCAGTACTGAGGGAGTGCTGCACTGTCAGAGGGTCAGTACTGAGGGAGTGCTGCACTGTCGGAAGTGCTGTCTTTTGGATGGGACGTTAAACCGAGGCACCATTTACGCTCTCAGGTGGATATAAAAGATCCCATGGCCACTTTTGCGAAGAAGGGCAGGGGAATTCTTGCAATATTTATCCCTCAACCAACATCACTGGAAACAGACTATCTGGGTCATTATCATATTGCTGTTTATGGGATCTTGCTGTGCAAAAATTGGCTGTCGCGTTTGCTAAATTACAACAGTGACTCCACTTCAAAAATACTTCATTGGTTGTGAAGCACTTTGGCATATCCTGAGGTTGTGAAAAGCGCTTTATAAATGAAAGCTCTTTAATTCTACTCTCGTGTCATATGAAAGGATGTTAGGGCCTTGGAGGAGGTGCAGTGGAGATTTCTTCGAGGCACCAAGGTTCTGGGATTGTTCTCCTTAGAGCAGAGAAGATTAACGGGGAAATTTAGTCAAGGTGTTTAAAATCATGAATGGTTTTGCTCAGAGTTGATCGTGAGTATGTGTTTCCAGTGGTAGGAGGGTCAGTAATCAGAGTACACAGCTTGAAGGTATTTGGGTAAACAACCAGACCGGGAGATGAGAATTTTTTTTTTCCCGCAGTGAGTTGTTGTGATCTGGAACGCGCTGCCTGAAAGGGCGGTGGAAGCAGATTCAATAGTAACTTTCAAAAGGCAATTGGATAAATAGTTAAAAAGTTTGCAGAGCTATGGGGAATGGGACTAATTGGATAATGTGGGTAGGCAGTGGCGTAGTGGTATTATCACTGGACTAGAGACCCAGGGGAAATCTGTGGGGACATGGGTTCGAATCCCACCACAGCAAAAGGTGGAATTTGAATTAAATTAATAAATCTGGAATTTAAAAAAAAAAAGCTAATCTAATGATGAGTCCAGACCCACAGCAATGTGGTTAACTCTTACATGCCCTCTGAAATAGCCTAGCAAGTCACTCAGTTGTATCTAACCACTACGAAGTCAATAAAAAGGAATGAAACCGGACGGACCACCCGGCATCGACCGAGGCACCGGAAACGACAACAGCAAACCCAACCCTGCAAAGTCCTCCTTACTAACATCTGGGGGCTTGTGCCAAAGTTGGGAGAACTGTCCCACAGACTAGTCAAGCAACAGCCTGACGTAGTCATACTCACGGAATCATACCTTCCAGACACTGCCATCACCATCCCCGGGTATGTCCTGTCCCACCGGCAGGACAGACCCACCAGAGGTGGTGGCACAGTGGTATACAGTAGGGAGGGAGTTGCCCTGGGAGTCCTCAACATGGACTCCGGACCCCATGAAGTCTCATGGCATCAGGTCAAACATGGGCAAGGTAACCTCCTACTGATTACCACCTATCGCCCTCCCTCAGCTGATGAGTCAGTACTCCTCCATGTTGAACACCACTTGGAAGAAACACTGAGGGTGGCAAGGGCACAAAATGTACTCTGGGTGGGGGACTTCAATGTCCATTACCAAGAGTGGCTCTGTAGCACCACTCTGACCGAGCTGGCCGAGTCCTAAAGGACATAGCTGCTAGACTGGGTCTGCGGCAGGTGGTGAGGGAACCAACACGAGGGAAAAACATACTTGACCTCATCCTCACCAATCTGCCTGCCGCAGATGCTTCTGTCCATGATTGTATTTGTAGGAGTGACCACCGCACAGTCCTTGTGGAGACGAAGTCCCACCTTCACATTGAGGATACCGTCCATCGTGTTGTGTGGCACTATCACCGTGCTAAATGGGATAGATTTCGAACAGATCTAGCAATGCAGAACTGGGCATCCATGAGGCACTGTGGGCCATCAGCAGCAGCAGACTTGTACTCAACCACAATCTGTAATCTCATGGCCCGGCATATCCCCCACTCTACCTTTACCATCAAGCCAGGAGACCAACCCTGGTTCAATGAAGAGTGCAGGATGGCATGCCAGGAGCAGCACCAGGCATACCTCAAAATGAAGCCACAACCCAGGACTACTTGCATGCCAAACTGCGTAAGCAGCATGCGATAGACAGAGCTAAGCGATCCCATAACCAACGGATCAGATCTAAGCTCTGCAGTCTTGCCACATCCAGCCATGAATGGTGGTGGACAATTAAACAACTAACTGGAGGAGGTGGCTCCACAAATATCCCCATCCTCAATGATGGGGGAGCCCAGCGCATCAGTGCAAAAGATAAGGCTGAAGCATTTGCAACAATCTTCAGAAGTGCCGAGTTGATGATCCATCTCAGCCTCCTCCTGAAGTCCCCAGCATCACAGATGCCAGACTTCAGCCAATTCGATTCACTCCGCGTGATATCAAGAAACGACTGAAGGCACTGGATACTGCAAAAGCTATGGGCCCTGACAATATTCCGGCAATAGTACTGAAGACCTGTGCTCTAGAACTTGCCGCGCCCCTAGCCAAGCTGTTCCAGTACAGCTACAACACTGGCATCTACCCTGCAATGTGGAAAATTGCCCAGGTATGTCCTGTACACAAAAAGCAGGACAAGTCCAACCCGGCCAATTACTGCCCCATCAGCCTACTCTCAATCATCAGGAAAGTGATGGAAGGTGTCATCAACAGTGCCATCAAGCAGCACTTGCTTAGCAATAACCTGCTCAGTGACACTCAGTTTGGGTTCCGCCAGGGCCACTCAGCTCTTGACCTCATTACAGCCTTGGTTCAAACATGGACAAAAGAGCTGAACTCAAGAGGTGAGGTGAGAGTGACTGCCCTTGACATCAAGGCAGCATTTGACCGAGTATGGCATCAAGGAGCCCTAGCAAAACTGAGGTCAATGGGAATCAGGGGGAAAACCCTCCGCTGGCTGGAGTCATACCTAGCGCAAAGGAAGATGGTTGTAGTTGTTGGAGGTCAATCATCTGAGCTCCAGGACATCACTGCAGGAGTTCCTCAGGGTAGTGTCCTAGGCCCAACCATATTCAGCTGCTTCATCAATGACCTTCCTTCAATCATAAGGTCAGAAGTGGGGATGTTCGCTGATGATTGCACAATGTTCAGCACCATTTGTGACTCCTCAGATACTGAAGCAGTCCGTGTAGAAATGCAGCAAGACCTGGACAATATCCAGGCGTGGACTGATAAGTGACAAGTAACATTCGCACCACACAAGTGCCAGGCAATGACCATCTCCAACAGGAGAGAATCTAACCATCTCCCCTTGACATTCAACAGCATTACCATCGCTGAATCCGCCTCTATCAACATCCTAGGGGTTACCATTGACCAGAAACTGAACTGGAGTAGCATATAAATACCGTGGCTACAAGAGCAGGTCAGAGGCTAGGAATCCTGAGGGAGTAACTCTCCTCCTGACTCCGCAAAGCCTGTCCACCATCTACAAGGGACAAGTCAGGAGTGTGATGGAATACTCCACTTGCCTGGAAGGGTGCAGCTCCAACAACACTCAAGAAGCTCGACACCATCCAGGACAAAGCAGCCTGCTTGATTGGCACCCCATCTACAAACATTCACTCCCTCCACCACCGACGCACAGTGGCAGCAGTGTGTACCATCTGCAAGATGCACTGCAGCAATGCACCAAGGCTCCTTAGACAGCACCATCCAAACCCACGACCTCTACCAACGGGAGGACAAGGTCAGCAAATGCATGGGAACACCACCACCTGCAAGTTCCCCTCCAAGTTTAGTTTAGTTTAGAGATACAGCACTGAAACAGGCCCTTTGGCCCATCGAGTCTGTGCCGACCATCAACCACCCATTTATACTAATTCTACACTAATCCCATATTCCTACCACATCCACACCTGTCCCTATATTCCCCTTCCACTACCTATACTAGGGGCAATTTTATAATGGCCAATTTACCTATCAACCTGCAAGTCTTTCGGCATGTGGAAGGAAACCGGAGCACCCAGAGGAAACCCACGCAGATACAGGGAGAACTTGCAAACTCCACACAGGCAGTACCCAGAATTGAACCCGGGTCGCTGGAGCTGTGAGGCTGCGGTGCTAACCACTGCGCCACTGTGCCGCCCATAAAGTCACACACCATCCTGATTTGGAACTATATCACCGTTCCTTCACTGTCGTTGGGTGAAAATCCTGGAACTCCCTTCCTAACAGCACTGTGGGTGTACTTACCCCACATGGACTGCAGCGGTTCAAGAAGGCAGTTCACCACCACCTTCTCAAGGGCAATTAGGGATGAGCAATAAATGCTGGCCTGGCCAGCGACGCCCACATCCCTGAATGAATAAAAAAGATGTCACTAGACTCGTAATGCAGAGGCCCAGTCTAATGCCATGTGGACATGGGTTCAAATCCCACCATGGGCAACTGAGGGAATTTAAATTCAGTTAATTAATAAAAAACTGGAATTGAAAGCTAGTTTCAGTAATGGTGCCATGAAGCTATCATCAATTGTTGTAAAAACCCATCGGGTTCACTAATGTCCTTTAGGGAAGGAAATCTGCCATTCTTACTGGTCTGGCCTACATGTGACTCCAGACCCACAGCAATGTGGTTGACTCTTAATTGCCCTACGAAATGGCCAAGCAAGCCACTCAGTTGTCAAGGGCAATTAGGGATGGGCAACAAATGCTGGCCTTGCCAGTGACGCCCACATCCCAAAGAAAGAATATAAAAAGAACCAGCCCAGGCACGATGGGCCGAATAGCCTCCTTCTGTGCTTTAAGATTCAATGACAGTAATGGAGATTATCTTGTGAGCCTTGTCACCTTTGACTCTGGTTATCTATTTGTGGGTTTTGTGCTTTGTTAACACTAATATCTGATCTCTCCGGTCCTATTTCTTTGTTTCTCCTAAGCTGTTGACTCTTGAATAGAAGGAACTCGTCAAAGCCGCCCCTCACTTCCCCAGGAAGGAGCAGCATTTCCCGGAGAGGAAGCCATACAGTGAGCTCAGAATCTGTGGAACTCCGTCAGGACTGCGTTGGTCAGTGCCCTGGAGAAGAGACCACTCACTCGGGGGTACAGGGGGCGAGGGTAGAGCCAAGCAACAGAAAAACCCTATCCCCAGGACAGCACAGCAAGATCCCAATTGGACCTGCCATGGGACCCCTGCTCCTCCTGGTCAGTCTTTACCCTCTGACCTGGTCCTCCCACATTCAGGAACTCAATCCAAATGGCACTAATGTGTGTCCAGCAGTGAGGTAATAACATCACTTCTGTTTGTTGAATATTTTGCCCTAGTTGAGCTTTTCTCTCTAAGGTTCTTGAGTCTCTCAGTGTTTGTCTAACTCTCTTCCCTCTCTGTCAGATTCTCTTTATATTCTTGTCTCTGTGTCTGTATCTCTCTCTGCCGCTCCTGTAATGAACTCGATCTCTGCCTCTCTCTCTCTGTCTATCTTTCTCTCATTATCTCCCTGTCCATCTCTCAGTGTCTGTCACAGTGTGTCTCTCAATGTATCTCTCAGTGTCTGTGTCTCAGTGTCTGTCACAGTGTATCTCTCAGTGTCTGTGTCTCAGTGTCTGTCTCAGTGTGTCTATCTCAGTGAATCTCTCAGTGTCTGTGTCTCAGTGTCTGTCACAGTGTATCTCTCAGTGTCTGTGTCTCAGTGTCTGTCTCAGTGTGTCTATCTCAGTGAATCTCTCAGTGTCTGTGTCTCAGTGTCTGTCTCAGTGTGTCTATCTCAGTGTATCTCTCAGTGTCTGTGTCTCAGTGTCTGTCTCAGTGTGTCTATCTCAGTGTATCTCTCAGTGTCTGTGTCTCAGTGTCTGTCACAGTGTGTCTCTCAGTGTCTGTGTCTCAGTGTGTCTATCTCAGTGTATCTCTCAGTGTCTGTCTCAGTGTGTCTATCTCAGTGTGTCTCTCAGTGTCTGTGTCTCAGTGTCTGTCTCAGCGTGTCTATCAGTGTATCTCTCAGTGTCTGTCTCTCAGTGTGTATGTCTCAGTGTGTCTGTCTCAGTGTCTGCCTCAGTGTGTGTGTCTCTCAGTGTCTGTCTCAGTGTCTGACTCCGTGTCTGTCTCAATGTGTTTGTCTCAGTGTGTGTGTCTCAGTGTCTGTCTCCGTGTCTGTCTCGTTGTCTGTCTCAGTGTGTCTATCTCTCAGTTTCTGCCTCTCATCCTCCCTCTCTTGCTCCCAAAGGTTCTCCAATGTGTCCTTTTTAAGTTGTGACCAGCCTCTCGCTGAGGCCCTTGTAGTTTGGACTGTTGCTCTCAGCACTTCCTTTGTGAAGGTTTGACTCACACTTGACGGGATTGTATTGTGTTGAACACGCGATCTAAACACAGACTCATCTCTCTGTGTTAAAACTGATAGAGCAACTGGGCAAAACTGGCGGCATTAATTGCAGTAAGATTGGGAAAGAATAATTATTAAAACCCTTGCATTCCAATTCCTGTTTAATTCATTGTCAGCTCCTGTCTCATTCCCTGACTCACACGGCTGTCAAATCAATATCTCCAAACTCAGGTACTGAGATTCAAATTCCATGTGGAGCTCCAACCAACCCTATAGATATATGACCCCTACCCTATAGATATCCAACCAGACCCCATAGATATAAACCCACCCTATGGATACAAGCCTTACCTTATAGATATCCAACCTCACCTTATTGACAGAAACCCCACCTTATAGATACAACCCCACCCTATAGAGATCCATCAACTGCAATATAGAGAGGGACTACCATAAAACCTGGAGGTTGTGGGGAGGGGAAGGGGGCACTGCATGAATTGGAGGGTTGGGAAGGGGGAGGGGTCACTCCTGGAGTTGGGTGTGAAGCATGTGACCTTCTTCTGTAACTTGATTGGCTGTTACCTTTACATATGCTGACCATACACTTCCCACCATTGCTCAGTTGGAAACTTCACCACCCAGTTGGCTCTCCCCAAGACAGAAGCGCAAGGAGAGAGCCAACTGTGTAACAGTCCTGACAACCAATTTTATCTGCAGCACCTGTGGAAGAGTCTGTCACTCTAGTATTGGCCTTTATAGCCACTCCAGGCGCTGCTCCACAAACCACTGACCACTTCCAGGCGCTTACCCATTGTCTCCCGAGACAAGGAGGCCAAGGAAGAAGAAGAAGTGTGGCACTGAGCCCCACACACAAAGCAGGAAAGGCCCAGGCTCCATTCTCGGCCTGGGCTGCTGGCTGATCTCTCATCTGGTGAAAGAATGCACCATGGTTGCCATGTGAGCCGCTGTACAGTGGTGATTGGATAGATCTATGTTGGACGTAGCCAATAGCAACAGTGACACCATGCATTAAGGGACAAGCAGGTGTCCAAACCGTGTCTTGCAAGAGCCACACCTTTAGAAACGTTCATTCTCTGTTATCATCCAGTCCCAGATATCCTCAGTTACTCAAACACACAGATTGGGATTTATCCAGCAATGAGGCAATAGCTCCAAGAACAGCCATTCCCAAAGCTCCAGGCCACAGGGATTCAGCCCAGAGAAAGCAGTGAGTGGGGAATGAGCCTGAGAATGGAGAATGTGTCTGAGGTGCACATGGCCCTCAGACATCAACATCAACTGAATTGATTGTCAATAACTCTCACTCTCTCCTTGCCTTATAGAGTTCCTCCATCATTGAGCTGCTGCCCAGGCTGGAGACAGCAAGGAAACGAATGCCCAATCGGTAGGTGCTTTGTACAACTTGCTAAAAACATTTACAATTTAAAATAAAACAACTGTCTTGCATTGACACCGGTGACATTCGCTCTCTGACCTGTGACCTCTCTGATCTGAGTGACTGACAGTGTTATTTGCATGGGCTGTGTTGTGTGATTGGTTGGTAAAGGATGTTGGGAGGAGTTGTGTGATGTGATTTGTTGGTTAAAGGATGTTGGGCAGAGTTGTGTGATGTGATTGGTTGGTGAAAGGATGTTGGGCGGAGTTGTGTGATGTGATTGGCTGGTTAAAGGATGTTGCGAGGAGTTGTGTGATGTGATTGGTTCAGTAATGATTCTGGGCGGGATTTTACTGGGCTGGTAGCTGAGTTGAAGATTAGTGGGAAGTATAGTATTAAAGTGAATGGATTATTGGTTAGTTATAGTTAGGAAACAGGCCATTCGTCTCAGCTAGTCCGAGTTATAGTTCACGCTTCATGTGAGCAACTAGTTCTGGTTTTTTATGCAGTGAGCCGCCTTCTTGAACCGCTGCAGTCTATGCGGTGGAAGGGGTCTCCATGGTGTTGGCTGGTGGTGATAAAGTGACAACATAAGAGGCAGGGATGGTGCCAATGGTTGCTGAAGGTCAATAATTTGCTGTAGCAAGTGATTTATCACTTTGATCACTCAGAAAGTCAGTAGTGTCACTCCTTAGGACCTGGAGACAGCGAATGACACCCTGCAGACAGCAAAGGTGGGATACACTGATCCATTTACCAGTTTGTTACAAGGCCTGTGTTTAGAGCTTTGGAAGTTAACAGGAACAGACAGGTGGGTGGGAGCATGGATTACCAGGTATGAGGTGCTGTCTTTCAGATGAGACGTTAAACCGAGGCCCCGTCTGCCCCCTCATGTGGATGTAAAAGATCCCATGACACTATGTTGAAGAAGAGCAGGGGAGTTCTCCCCGGTGTCCTGGGGCCAATATTTATCCCTTAACCAACATCACTTAAAAAAAATATTATACGAACATACAAATGAGGAGCAGGAGTAGGCCACTCGGCCCCTCGAGCCTGCTCCTATCTACCTCCGCCTTAAAAATATTCAAAGACTCTGCTTCCACCGCCTTTGAGGATGAGAATTCCAAAGACTGACGACCCTCTGAGAAAATATTCTCCTCATCTCCGTCTTAAATGGGTGACCCCTTATTTTTAAACAGTGACCCCTAGTTCTAGATTCTCCTACAAGGGGAAACATCCTTTCCACATCCACCCTGTCAAAGCCCCTCAGGATCTAATATGTTTCAATCAATTCGCCTCTTACTCTTCTAAATTCCAGCAGATACAAGCCTAGCCTGTCCAATCTTTCCTCATAAGACAACCCACCCATTCCAGGTACTAGTCTAGTAAACCTTCTCTGTACGGCCTGCAACGCATTTACATCCTTCCTTAAATAAGGAGACCAGTACTGTACACAGTACTCCAGATGTGAGATTATCTGGTCTTTTTTCTCATTGCTGTTTGTGGGATCTTGCTTTGCACAAATTGGCTACTGTGTTTCCTACATTACAACAGTGACTGCACATCAAAAAAACACTTCATTGGCTGCAAAGGGCCTTCCTGAAGCCGTTAAAGAGGCAATATAAATGCAAGGCTTCCTTTTCTTTCTGTGTAGCAATCTGTGAGCCACCAAGCTCCTGCAGCCCGGAAGAGATTTGTGTCAGACCTGGAGTGTGCCGCTGTCCCCACGGATTCTTCGGAGCCAGCTGCGTGACCAGTAAGTACCGTGAAGCCACCTTTCACCCTCCATAAACCTCAGCTCATGTAAAACTCTGCTGCCTGTGTCCTAACTTACATCAAGTCCCGTTCCCCCATCACCCCTGTACTCACTGACCTACATTAACACACACCAAGTCCCATTCCCCTATCACCCCTGTACTCACTGACCTACATTAACACACACCAAGTCCCATTCCCCCATCACCCCTGTACTCACTGACCTACATTAACACACACCAAGTCCCATTCCCCCATTACCCCTGTACTCACTGACCTACATTAACACACACCAAGTCCCATTCCCCCATCACCCCTGTGCTCACTGACCTACATTAACACACACCAAGTCCCATTCCCCCATCACCCCTGTACTCACTGACCTACATTAACACACACCAAGTCCCGTTCCCCTATCACCCCTGTGCTCACTGACCTACATTAACACACACCAAGTCCCGTTCCCCCATCACCCCTGTGCTCACTGACCTACATTAACACACACCAAGTCCCGTTCCCCTATCACCCCTGTGCTCACTGACCTACATTAACACACATCAAGTCCCGTTCCCCCATCACCCCTGTACTCACTGACCTACATTAACACACACCAAGTCCCATTCCCCTATCACCCCTGTACTCACTGACCTACATTAACACACACCAAGTCCCATTCCCCCATCACCCCTGTACTCACTGACCTACATTAACACACACCAAGTCCCATTCCCCCATTACCCCTGTACTCACTGACCTACATTAACACACACCAAGTCCCATTCCCCCATCACCCCTGTGCTCACTGACCTACATTAACACACACCAAGTCCCATTCCCCCATCACCCCTGTACTCACTGACCTACATTAACACACACCAAGTCCCGTTCCCCTATCACCCCTGTGCTCACTGACCTACATTAACACACACCAAGTCCCGTTCCCCCATCACCCCTGTGCTCACTGACCTACATTAACACACACCAAGTCCCATTCCCCCATTACCCCTGTACTCACTGACCTACATTAACACACACCAAGTCCCATTCCCCCATCACCCCTGTGCTCACTGACCTACATTAACACACACCAAGTCCCATTCCCCCATCACCCCTGTACTCACTGACCTACATTAACACACACCAAGTCCCATTCCCCCATCACCCCTGTGCTCACTGACCTACATTAACACACACCAAGTCCCATTCCCCCATCACCCCTGTGCTCACTGACCTACATTAACACACACCAAGTCCCATTCCCCCATCACCCCTGTACTCACTGACCTAAATTAACACACACCAAGTCCCATTCCCTCATCACCCCTGTACTCACTGACCTACATTAACACACACCAAGTCCCATTCCCCCATCACCCCTGTACTCACTGACCTACATTGGCTCCAACACCCGATTTTAAAATTCTCATCTTTGTTTTCAAATCCCTCCATGGTCTCGCTCCTCCCTCTATCTATAACCTCCTCCAGCCCCACACCCCTCTGAGATCTCTGCGCTCCTCCAATTCCAGCCTCTTGAGCATCTCCGATTTCAATCGCTCCATCATTGGCGGCCGTGCCTTCAGCTGCCTGGGCCCTAAGCTCTGGAATTCCCTCCCTAAACCTCTCCGCCTCTCTCTCTCCTCCTTTAAGATGCTCCTTAAAAGCTGATCAAACTTTAGATCACCTGTCCTAATATCTTATTATGTGGCTCGATGTCAAATTTTGTTTGATAACGCTTCTGTGAAGTACCTTAGGACATTTTACTATATTAAAGATGCTATATAAATGCAAGTTATCATTGTTGTAATGGAGCAAGTGCCCTGAGTAAAGCCTTGATGCTTTGTGACTGGATTCCATCCTCCGCTCCCAGTCCACCCTTCCTGCCCTGTTTGACCTGTCGATTTGTTGCCAGGATTCTGAGTTGCTGCTTCTTCCCTGCTCTGTGCTGTCCAGTGACAGGAAGTAAAGTGAGACAGTAACAATTCTGAAAACTCCATCCCGTAAAGCAGCAGTGAATAAAAACACAGACTCACAATTAACACTGATGGTTCCCCTTAGAGTTGGGATGGTTATGGGGAGGTTTAATAGAGGCGTCTAAACCAGAAGGGTTTGGACAGAGGAAATGAAGACAGACTGTTTCCCGTGACAGGAGGGTCAGTAACCAGAGGGCACAGATTTAAGATAATTGGCAGACGAACCAGAGGGGAGATGAGGAGAATTTTTTACACAGTGAGTTGTTGTGATCTGGAACGCGCTGCCTGAAAGGGAAGCAGATTCAATAGTAACTTTCAAGAGGGAATTTGATAAATAGTGGAAAAGAAAACATTTGCAGGGTTATGGGGAAAGAGCAGGGGAGTGTGACTAATTGGATAACTCTTTCAAAGAGCCAGCACAGGTATGATGGGTAGAATGACCTCCTGCTATGCTGCATCATTCTACGATTGCATATACTCCCCTCCCAGGCTGGGTGGGTGAGTACATCACCTGTTCTGGCACTGAGTCAGATAGATCAGGGAGAGGCTGGCCTCGATCCACAGTCTCAGTTCCTCCTCTGTAAGCTGATCTCAGCTGGAATGGTAGCAAGGAACAGGACAGCTGTCCCTGAGGTGAATAAGGAAGAATCAGGAATCCTTGATCCTAATCCTAAACCTCTGCCGGACAGTGGGAATGTATTGACATCAGATGAGGACAAGTTTTGGGTTTAGATATGATGCCCACTGCAGTCAAATAGCTGATACCCATTCTCTAGGCACACGTGTGAAGGCTGGGAAGGGTAAACCAGGAACCTGAGTGCATCAAAACCTGCCGGGTCAAACACAGCAAATTTAGAACAGTGGGAGAATTGGGAAAAATAACAATAACAACCACTTGCAAGTCGAGAATGCCTTTAAAATCATAAAACATCCCAAACACTTCACAGGGGTGTTACCACATTAAATTTGGCACCGAGCCAATAAGGAGAGATTAAGACAGGTAGGTTTGAAGGAGCATCTTAAAGGAGGAGAGAGGCGGAGAGGTTTTGGGAGGGAATTTCAGAGCTTAGGGCCCAGGCAGCTGAAGGCACGGCCACCAATGGTGGAGCGATTAAAATCGGGGATGTGCAAGAGGCTGGAATGGACCCAGAGAGTCCCCCCAATCCTCCGCCCACCTTATCCTGGAACCCACCTCTCTGCTGTGTCGACTGGAGCTGAAACCTTCACTGTCTGACTCAGAGACGGGAAGTGTTCACGACCCATCCTGGGGTACTGCAGACTTGAGAGTCGGACAGTCTATTCCTGTTTGTCAATTTCACATATTGTTTGTGTCGTCACGACCCAGTGAGTAGCACTCCCCCACTTCCTCTCTATCACTCTCACTCTCTCTTCACCCCTCCCTCCACTCTCTCTCATCTCTGAATCAGGAGCTCATGAGTTCATGACTTACTCCACAGACTTGAGCAGAAAAATCCAGGTCGACACTGAGGGAGTGCTGCACTATCAGGGGGTCAGTACTGAGGGAGTGCTGCACTGTCGGAGGGTCAGTACTGAGGGAGCGCTGCACTGTCGGAGGGTCAGTACTGAGGGAGCGCTGCACTGTCGGAGGGTCAGTAATGAGGGAGTGCTGCACTGTCGGAGGGTCAGTACTGAGGGAGGGCTGCACTGTCGGAGGGTCAGTACTGAGGGAGTGCTGCACTGTCAGAGGGTCAGTACTGAGGGAGTGCTGCACTATCAGGGGGTCAGTACTGAGGGAGTGCTGCACTATCAGGGGGTCAGTACTGAGGGAGTGCTGCACTGTCAGAGGGTCAGTACTGAGGGAGTGCTGCACTATCAGGGGGTCAGTACTGAGGGAGTGCTGCACTATCAGGGGGTCAGTACTGAGGGAGTGCTGCACTGTCAGAGGGTCAGTACTGAGGGAGTGCTGCACTATCAGGGGGTCAGTACTGAGGGAGTGCTGCACTGTCAGAGGGTCAGTACTGAGGGAGTGCTGCACTATCAGGGGGTCAGTACTGAGGGAGCGCTGCACTATCAGGGGGTCAGTACTGAGGGAGTGCTGCACTGTCAGAGGGTCAGTACTGAGGGAGTGCTGCACTATCAGGGGGTCAGTACTGAGGGAGTGCTGCACTGTCGGAGGGTCAGTACTGAGGGAGTGCTGCACTGTCGGAGGGTCAGTACTGAGGGAGCGCTGCACTGTCGGAGGGTCAGTACTGAGGGAGTGCCGCACTGTCAGAGGGTCAGTACTGAGGGAGCGCTGCACTGTCAGAGGGTCAGTACTGAGGGAGTGCTGCACTGTCGGAGGGTCAGTACTGAGGGAGTGCTGCACTGTCAGAGGGTCAGTACTGAGGGAGTGCTGCACTATCAGGGGGTCAGTACTGAGGGAGTGCTGCACTGTCGGAGGGTCAGTACTGAGGGAGTACTGCACTGTCGGAGGGTCAGTACTGAGGGAGTGCTGCACTGTCGGAGGGTCAGTACTGAGGGAGTGCTGCACTGTCGGAGGGTCAGTACTGAGGGAGTGCTGCACTGTCGGAGGGTCAGTACTGAGGGAGTACTGCACTGTCGGAGGCCCCATCTGCCCACTAAGGTGGTTGGAAAAGATTCCATGGCACTATTTTGAAGAAGAGCAGCAGGGAGTTCTCCACGGTGTCCTGGGGCCAATATTTTCCCTTCAACCAACATCAGTAAAACAGATGATCTGGTCATTGTCACATTGATGATTGTGGGATCTTGCTGTGCACAAATTGCCGTATTTCCCTCCAATAGACCCGTGATTGCTCTTCAGAAGTATTTAATTGGCTGTTAAACGCTTTGGAACGCACTGAGTTTGTGAAAGTCGCCATGTAAAGGGAAGTCTTTCTTTTCTTGTTTCCGCAGGATGTCCGGAGCAGTTCTGGGGTCCGGATTGTCGGAATGTCTGCGTGTGCCATCCCAATGGGAAGTGCAATGCAGTGACGGGGAATTGCACCTGCAACCAGGACCGCTGGGGACCAAACTGTGCCAGGAGGTGTCGATGTCAACGCGGGCACTGTGACCCAGGCACTGGGCACTGCCGGTGTGAGACTGGCTGGTGGGGGGCTGACTGCAGCAAGATGTGTCTGTGCGAGGTGGGGCACTCCCTCTGCGACCCGACCACTGGGAAGTGCAACTGCTCCTCTGGATACTGGGGCAAGCGATGCAACATTCCCTGCTTCTGTACACGCTCCTCGTGCACACAGCACACGGGAGTGTGCGAATGTCGAGAGGGTTGGTGGGGCACTCGGTGTGAGCGAAGGTGTGCCTGCGTGCAAGGGAAATGCAATCCCAGAAACGGGCAGTGTGTGTGCCATGCAGGGTACCAGGGACGGACCTGCAGTGAGCCCTGCACAGCCGGCCTCTATGGAGAAGGTTGCAGAAGAAGGTAGGAAAGAAATAGCTTTATCAGAGACATGCTGTCACTGCAGAACTGAATTTACACACAGTGTAATCATCATGCATTGTGTCGCATTTAATATGGTAATATGATGGTGCATCACACACACACACACACACACACATTATATATATTATATATTATATATAATAGCCACAAGTACAAGCATGAAAAAAAAAGTGGGTAAGCAAACTGAACAAACTAAGATGAAATAAAATAAAATAAACACAAAAATTTTTTTAAAAATAACTAAAAATAAAAGTAAAATGGGGGGCCCGTCATGCTCTGAAATGATTGAACTCAATGTTCAGTCCGGCAGGCTGTAGTGTGCCTAATCGGTAAATGAGATGCTGTTCCTCGAGCTTGCGTTGATGTTTACTGGAACACTGCAGCAATCCCAGGACAGAGATGTGAGCATGAGAGCAGGGGGGAGTGTTGAGCTTTGCGGAACACCTCCGCTCAGTCCGCAAGCAGGACCCTGAGCTTCCGGTGCTGACAGTGCAGCACTCCCTCAGTACTGACCCTCCAATGGTGTGGCACTACCTCAGTACTAACCCTCCAACAGCGCAGCACTCCCTCAGTACTGGCCCTCCAACACTCCCTCAGTACTGACCCTCCAACAGTGCAGCACTCCCTCAGTACTGGCCCTCCAACACTCCCTCAATACTGACCCTCCGACACTGCATTGCTCCCTCAGTACTGACCTTCCGACAGTGCAGTGCTCTCAGTACTGACCCTCCAACACTCCCTCAGTACTGACTCTCTAACAATGTGACACTCCCTCAGTACTGACTCCCTGACAGCCCCTCTGTAGGGAAAGTTTCAAGCCTAACATGCGATACTGTTTGTGAAGAAGACACTGAGACTAAGATGCTTTGGTGGCAATTGTTTATTACTTGCCAGAGAGCTTACTTCTCCAGTCCAAACAACAGCCAGAGCTGGTTGGCTCTTCTTTATATATACATAATTGAATACAATTAACTAATTGACACCCAGCACCTGTTCACCCTATTATCTTGAACTACCAGGTATTTATCATCCATTAATAGAACTCAGACCCGAACACAGCACTCCCTTATGCTGACACTCTGACACTCCCTCAGTGCTGCCCTCCGATCGTGCAGCACTCCCTCAGTACAAAACGCTCCCTGTGTGCACTAGGGGAGATGAACTTGTACTGTATATCACATAGCTTTTGTACAGTTCCTGTATTCAGGTGCAGGTTGCTGTGACTGCATGCTGTGCAGTACCAGAACAATCACATAGTATTACACCAGCCACGACTGGCTACATATCCACAATGTTTGAAAGATCTTTGCACTACATGCATTGCCTGTAAATATTTTCTGTTCTGCATCAACTTTTATAATGGAGCAAGTCAATGTAAACATGTCACGCAGTAATTGCCCACTCCATCTAACGGGGCCACTGCGGCACCAACTCTGGCAGGAGGCTGTGTCACTGGCCTACATTGGCTCCTGGTCTGAAAACGCCTTGGTTTTAAAATTCTCAACTTCATGTTCAAATTCCTCCAGGGCCTCATTCCTCCCTATCTCTGTAACCTCTTCCAGCCCTACAACCCTCCGAGATTGCTGCGCTCCTCCAATTCTGGCCTCTGAGCATTCCCAATTTTAATCACTCCACCATTGGTGGCCGTGCCTCCAGCTGCCCGGGCCTTAAACTCTGGAATTCCCTCCCTAAACCTCTCCGCCTCTCTCTCCTCCTTTCAGACCCTTCTTAAAACCGACCACTTTGACCAAGCTTTTGGTCACCTGTCCGAATATCTCCTTATGTGGTTCAGTGTCAAATTGTGTTTGATAATTAGTCCTGTGAAGTGCCTTGGGGTGTTTTACTATTTTAAAATTATATATACAAGTTGTTGTTATTGCTGCGTGACAGTTTACATAGGTTTTTCCCATTATAAAAGTGGTCACAGTGATTTATAATGGAAATGGAAATGTCAGGACAGATTTCCTGACTTCACGTTGGGTCTGAGTTACGCCTGTGCTTCCTGGTCGAACCCTACAGCAGCTGATGTGTTCAATACCAGGGAGAGTTCAGCATGTCTGCTATACAGTTCTGTGGTGAGGTGGACTGTCTGCTATCTTCTATCTGATGGCTCTTGTGCTCCTCTCACAGATGCGGTCGCTGTAAGGAAGCCCAGCCCTGCTCCCCTGTTGATGGTGCCTGTCAGCCCTGTGAGCCTGGTTGGAATGGGAGTCGCTGTGACCAGCCCTGCTCTCCGGGATTCCATGGAGAACACTGTGAGGAGAAATGCCCCACATGCCGGGATGGGGAATTCTGCAACGTCGTGACCGGGATTTGCCATGCCTGCAATCCCGGATGGAGTGGGCCCAGGTACGGGATCCGAGGCAGGGACTCTCTCCATCTCACAGAGTTTTATGAAGTAGGTTTTATGGAGTGACAGAAATAATTCAGTCAAAAAAAACCTTGGATTTCGATAGCACCTTTCACATCCTCAGGACATCTCAAAGCATGTTAGAACACATTCATTATTTCAGGAGTCAGTTAGCTTTGATTGGTGAAGAAATGCTGGAGCCAATTGATACACAGCAAGATCCCACAAACAGTAAGGAGATAAATGGCATGTTTTTCTGTTTCTGATGTTGGTTGAGGGATAAATGTTGGCCCCAGGACAATAATGTCGTGGGATCTGCTACATCCACCGCAGAGGGGAAACAGATCTCGGTTTCAAGTCTCATCTGAAAATTGACACCTCCGACAGTGCAGCACTCCCTCAGTACTGACCCTCCGACAGTGCAGCGCTCCCTCAGTACTGACCCTCCGACAGTGCAGCGCTCCCTCAGTACTGACCCTCCGACAGTGCAGCGCTCCCTCAGTACTGACCCTCCGACAGTGCAGCACTCCCTCAGTACTGACCCTCCGACAGTGCAGCACTCTCTCAGTACTGACCCTCCGACAGTGCAGCACTCCCTCAGTACTGACCCTCCGATAGTGCGGCACTCCCTCAGTACTGACCCTCCGACAGTGCTGCACTCCCTCAGTACTGACCCTCCGACAGTGCAGCACTCCCTCAGTACTGACCATCCGACAGTGCAGCACTCCCTCAGTACTGACCATCCGACAGTGCAGCACTCCCTCAGTACTGACCCTCCGACAGTGCAGCACTCCCTCAGTACTGACCCTCCGACAGTGCAGCACTCCCTCAGTACTGACCCTCCGACAGTGCAGCACTCCCTCAGTACTGACCCTCCGACAGTGCAGCACTCCCTCAGTACTGACCCTCCGACAGTGCAGCACTCCCTCAGTACTGACCCTCTGACAGTGCAGCACTCCCTCAGTACTGACCCTCCGACAGTGCAGCACTCACTCAGTACTGACCCTCCGACAGTGCAGCACTCCCTCAGTACTGACCCTCCGACAGTGCCGCACTCCCTCAGTACTGACCCTCCGACAGTGCAGCGCTCCCTCAGTACTGACCCTCCGACAGTGCAGCGCTCCCTCAGTACTGACCCTCCGACAGTGCAGCACTCCCTCAGTGCTGACCCTCCGACAGTGCCGCACTCCCTCAGTACTGACCCTCCGACAGTGCAGCACTCCCTCAGTACTGACCCTCCGACAGTGCAGCACTCCCTCAGTACTGACCCTCCGACAGTGCAGCACTCCCTCAGTACTGACCCTCCGACAGTGCAGCGCTCCCTCAGTACTGTACTGTGAATGTTAGCATGGATTTTGTGCTCTGGTCTCTGGAGTGGGACTTGAACGTCACGACCTACAGCGTCGATAACATTGCTGTTCCAGTCTGCACCACGTTCTGTTAGATATTGGATTTTCTTGATCGTGGAATCATGTTAATTGTCTGTGAGTGCACAACCATAAATCTTTGTCTCGGTGCCCAGGTGTGACTCCCCCTGTGTGTCGGGAACCTTTGGGATTGGCTGTCACTCTACATGTCCAGAGTGTTATCATGGAAAGTGCCACCACATCAGTGGGGACTGCATCTGCGATGTGGGATATAGTGGAACCAGGTAAGGAGTCACTTGTAGATCAATATACACTTGCGAATACAAAGATACAAATATAGCAGACCCTTTGATACACAGTCAAAATTATAGAGTCACTGTTTATTCAGGGTGAGGATCACTCACTGTGTAACTGTACAGAGTCACTGTTTATTCAAGGTGAGGATCACTCATTGTGTAACTGTACAGAGTCACTGTTTATTCAGGGTGAGGATCACTCACTGTGTAACTGTACAGAGTCACTGTTTATTCAAGGTGAGGATCACTCACTGTGTAACTGTACAGAGTCACTGTTTATTCAAGGTGAGGATCACTCATTGTGTAACTGTACAGAGTCACTGTTTATTCAGGGTGAGGATCACTCACTGTGTAACTGTACAGAGTCACTGTTTATTCAGGGTGAGGATCGCTCACTGTGTAACTGTACAGAGTCACTGTTTATTCAGGGTGAGGATCACTCACTGTGTAACTGTACAGAGTCACTGTTTATTCAGGGTGAGGGTCACTCATTGTGTAACTGTACAGAGTCACTGTTTATTCAGGGTGAGAATCGCTCACTGTGTAACTGTACAGAGTCACTGTTTATTCAGGGTGAGGATCACTCATTGTGTAACTGTACAGAGTCACTGTTTATTCAGGGTGAGGGTCACTCACTGTGTAACTGTACAGAGTCACTGTTTATTCAAGGTGAGGATCACTCACTGTGTAACTGTACAGAGTCACTGTTTATTCAAGGTGAGGATCACTCATTGTGTAACTGTACAGAGTCACTGTTTATTCAGGGTGAGGATCACTCACTGTGTAACTGTACAGAGTCACTGTTTATTCAGGGTGAGGATCGCTCACTGTGTAACTGTACAGAGTCACTGTTTATTCAGGGTGAGGATCACTCACTGTGTAACTGTACAGAGTCACTGTTTATTCAGGGTGAGGGTCACTCATTGTGTAACTGTACAGAGTCACTGTTTATTCAGGGTGAGAATCGCTCACTGTGTAACTGTACAGAGTCACTGTTTATTCAGGGTGAGGATCACTCACTGTGTAACTGTACAGAGTCACTGTTTATTCAGGGTGAGGGTCACTCACTGTGTAACTGTACAGAGTCACTGTTTATTCAGGGTTCAGATCGCTCACTGTGTAACTGTACAGAGTCACTGTTTATTCAGGGTGAGGATCACTCACTGTGTAACTGTACAGAGTCACTGTTTATTCAGGGTGAGGGTCACTCACTGTGTAACTGTACAGAGTCACTGTTTATTCAGGGTGAGGATCACTCACTGTGTAACTGTACAGAGTCACTGTTTATTCAGGGTGAGGGTCGCTCACTGTGTAACTGTACAGAGTCACTGTTTATTCAGGGTGAGGATCACTCACTGTGTAACTGTATAGAGTCACTGTTTATTCAGGGTGAGGGTCACTCACTGTGTAACTGTACAGAGTCACTGTTTATTCAGGGTGGTGATCACTCACTGTGTAACTGTACAGAGTCACTGTTTATTCAGGGTGGTGATCACTCACTGTGTAACTGTACAGAGTCACTGTTTATTCAGGGTGAGGGTCACTCACTGTGTAACTGTACAGAGTTACTGTTTGTTCAGGGCGAGGGTCACTCACTGTGTAACTGTACAGAGTCACTGTTTATTCAGGGTGAGGGTCACTCACTGTGTAACTGTACAGAGTCACTGTTTATTCAGGGTGGTGATCACTCACTGTGTAACTGTACAGAGTCACTGTTTATTCAGGGTGAGGGTCACTCACTGTGTAACTGTACAGAGTCACTGTTTATTCAGGGTGAGGATCACTCACTGTGTAACTGTACAGAGTCACTGTTTATTCAGGGTGAGGGTCGCTCACTGTGTAACTGTACAGAGTCACTGTTTATTCAGGGTGAGGATCACTCACTGTGTAACTGTATAGAGTCACTGTTTATTCAGGGTGAGGGTCACTCACTGTGTAACTGTACAGAGTCACTGTTTATTCAGGGTGGTGATCACTCACTGTGTAACTGTACAGAGTCACTGTTTATTCAGGGTGGTGATCACTCACTGTGTAACTGTACAGAGTCACTGTTTATTCAGGGTGAGGGTCACTCACTGTGTAACTGTACAGAGTTACTGTTTGTTCAGGGCGAGGGTCACTCACTGTGTAACTGTACAGAGTCACTGTTTATTCAGGGTGAGGGTCACTCACTGTGTAACTGTACAGAGTCACTGTTTATTCAGGGTGGTGATCACTCACTGTGTAACTGTACAGAGTCACTGTTTATTCAGGGTGAGGGTCACTCACTGTGTAACTGTACAGCGTCACTGTTTATTCAGGGTGAGGGTCACTCACTGTGTAACTGTACAGAGTCACTGTTTATTCAGGGTGAGGGTCACTCACTGTGTAACTGTACAGAGTCACTGTTTATTCAGGGTGGTGATCACTCACTGTGTAACTGTACAGAGTCACTGTTTATTCAGGGTGAGGGTCACTCACTGTGTAACTGTACAGAGTTACTGTTTGTTCAGGGCGAGGGTCACTCACTGTGTAACTGTACAGCGTCACTGTTTATTCAGGGTGAGGGTCACTCACTGTGTAACTGTACAGCGTCACTGTTTATTCAGGGTGAGGGTCACTCACTGTGTAACTGTACAGAGTCACTGTTTATTCAGGGTGAGGGTCACTCACTGTGTAACTGTACAGAGTCACTGTTTATTCAGGGTGGTGATCACTCACTGTGTAACTGTACAGAGTCACTGTTTATTCAGGGTGGTGATCACTCACTGTGTAACTGTACAGAGTCACTGTTTATTCAGGGTGAGGGTCACTCACTGTGTATCTGTACAGAGTCACTGTTTATTCAGGGTGGTGATCACTCACTGTGTAACTGTACAGAGTCACTGTTTATTCAGGGTGAGGGTCTCTCACTGTGTAACTGTACAGAGTCACTGTTTATTCAGGGTGGTGATCACTCACTGTGTAACTGTACTGAGTCACTGTTTATTCAGGGTAAGGGTCACTCACTGTGTAACTGTACAGAGTCACTGTTTATTCAGGGTGAGAATCGCTCACTGTGTAACTGTACTGAGTCACTGTTTATTCAGGGTAAGGGTCACTCACTGTGTAACTGTACAGAGTCACTGTTTATTCAGGGTGAGGATCACTCACTGTGTAACTGTACAGAGTCACTGTTTATTCAGGACGAGGATCACTCACTGTGTAACTGTACAGAGTCACTGTTTATTCAGGGTGAGGATCACTCACTGTGTAACTGTACAGAGTCACTGTTTATTCAGGACGAGGATCACTCACTGTGTAACTGTACTGAGTCACTGTTTATTCAGGGTAAGGGTCACTCACTGTGTAACTGTACAGAGTCACTGTTTATTCAGGGTGAGAATCGCTCACTGTGTAACTGTACTGAGTCACTGTTTATTCAGGGTAAGGGTCACTCACTGTGTAACTGTACAGCGTCACTGTTTATTCAGGGTGAGGATCACTCACTGTGTAACTGTACAGAGTCACTGTTTATTCAGGACGAGGATCACTCACTGTGTAACTGTACAGAGTCACTGTTTATTCAGGACGAGGATCACTCACTGTGTATCTGTACAGAGTCACTGTTTATTCAGGGTGAGGATCACTCACTGTGTAACTGTACAGAGTCACTGTTTATTCAGGGTAAGGATCACTCACTGTGTAACTGTACAGAGTCACTGTTTATTCAGGGTGAGGATCACTCACTGTGTAACTGTACAGAGTCACTGTTTATTCAGGACGAGGATCACTCACTGTGTAACTGTACAGAGTCACTGTTTATTCAGGGTGGTGATCACTCACTGTGTAACTGTACAGAGTCACTGTTTATTCAGGGTGAGGATCACTCACTGTGTAACTGTACAGAGTCACTGTTTATTCAGGGTGGTGATCACTCATTGTGTAACTGTACAGAGTCACTGTTTATTCAGGGTAAGGATCACTCACTGTGTAACTGTACAGAGTCACTGTTTATTCAGGGTGGTGATCACTCATTGTGTAACTGTACAGAGTCACTGTTTATTCAGGGTGAGGGTCACTCACTGTGTAACTGTACAGAGTCACTGTTTATTCAGGGTGAGGGTCACTCACTGTGGAACTGTACAGAGTCACTGTTTATTCAGGACGAGGATCACTCACTGTGTAACTGTACAAAATCTTCATGTAATCAGCAGTCCAAGGGTTAATTAATTAATCAATTCCTTTTATTTAAATATTGTTGAAAATAGAGACATGTTGTCGAAGCTTTTCGTCTTGCACTCATCAGGACAATCCACAAGAATAACCAATGTAAGGGAAAATAACAACTTGTACTGTATGAGAAGAGAGTGCTGATTGGTTGGCAAGTGTACTCTGATTGGTAGAGGCATTACCATGGAGAATGCACCAGTTTACAAAACGCAGCAGAATTCCAGCGTTTTTTCACTCTTTCTCTCAGTGGTGTTTTTGCTTCATTTTTTTAGCTGTAATTCCACCTGCTCAGAGGGATCCCACGGAATGAACTGTTCATTATCCTGTCGCTGCCTCGGAGCTGCCTGTGACCATGTGACTGGAGTGTGTCACTTCAGTGAGTAATTCAAATGCACTCTGTTGCTCCACCAATCACTTGCTGTGATGGGATCCTGACGTCACTCCCGCATTAACTGTGTCTTAAACTTCAGGCTTAATTCAGGATTAAACCCTCTATTTGTAATCTTCCTGTGCCTCAGTGAATGATTAGGCTGCTGGGGGTGGTACTGAGGCACACTGACTGGGAACCTCACTGTGATTTAGCTGAGCTCAGTTGCGAACCTATGCTTTGAGTGGAATTTCACTGACTTTGAAGACTCTCAGAGGTCGGGAGCAATTTCAGGTCCGACCTCGCTGCTGAGGCCTGACTGACCGTCTGCGCGACCTTACCGCAAGGGAGCTACTGGGCTGGGCCAATGGAAGGGCTTGCTGCATTGTCCATCTGGCAGTCCAGCGGGAGAGATGGACACTGCTCCAGCAGGCAGGAGAAAGCGAGGGAGCCTCAAGATGGAGGCGCCCTCGAAAGATGTGTTCAGATTCAAAATATTTGTGGCCACAGCTGCCAGGAGGAGCCACTCTCTGCGATGGCCAGTGGCCGCAGTGCTGACCCTCGTGCAGACGCTGCTCTGGGTCAGATGGGGTAAGCAGAGAAGGCCTCACAGGGACCCCTGTATCCACTGGTGAGCCGCCTCCAACCAGCTGCCAGGCTTCGCTCTCAGTGGGGGCCCTGCATGGGGCAGCCCCTATCTGCCCACAATTGGGCATTTAAATATTCAAATTGGTTACTGACCACTGTCGGCGGAGTAGCAGCTGCCAGTGATGACCTGTCTCTAACATCGCCTGGTGCCAGGAAGGCATCAGGCACTAAACTGCCAACCTCATTGCAAAACTTCCTCCCGGTCCCAACTGCAAGTGTCTCATTGTGTGACTGGGAAGATACCTCATATCAGGTGGGATATTAAAGGGTTCGGGGAGTGAGGGGGAGAGTGGGATTAGACTGGGTGGGATATTAAAGGGTGCGGGGAGTGAGGGGGAGAGTGGGATTAGACTGGGTGGGATATTAAAGGGTGTGGGAGTGAGGGGAAGAGTGGGATTAGACTGGGTGGGATATTAAAGGGTACGGGGAGTGAGGGAGAGAGTGGGATTAGACTGGGTGGGATATTAAAGGGTGCGGGGAGTGAGGGGGAGAGTGGGATTAGACTGGGTGGGATATTAAAGGGTGCGGGGAGTGAGGGGGAGAGTGGGATTAGACTGGGTGGGATATTAAAGGGTGTGGGAGTGAGGGGAAGAGTGGGATTAGACTGGGTGGGATATTAAAGGGTGCGGGGAGTGAGGGCGAGAGTGGGATTAGACTGGGTGGGATATTAAAGGGTACAGGGAGTGAGGGGGAGAGTGGGATTAGACTGGGTGGGATATTAAAGGGTGTGGGGAGAGAGGGGGAGAGTGGGATTCGACTGGGTGGGATATTAAAGGGTGCGGGGAGTGAGGGCGAGAGTGGGATTAGACTGGGTGGGATATTAAAGGGTACAGGGAGTGAGGGGGAGAGTGGGATTAGACTGGGTGGGATATTAAAGGGTTCGGGGAGTGAGGGAGAGAGTGGGATGAGACTGGGTGGGATATTAAAGGGTGCGGGGAGTGAGGGGGAGAGTGGGATTAGACTGGGTGGGATATTAAAGGGTGCGGGGAGTGAGGGGGAGAGTGGGATTAGACTGGGTGGGATACTAAAGGGTGCGGGGAGTGAGGGAGAGAGTGGGATGAGACTGGGTGGGATATTAAAGGGTGCGGGGAGTGAGGGGGAGAGTGGGATTAGACTGGGTGGGATATTAAAGGGTGTGGGGAGTGAGGGGGAGAGTGGGATTAGACTGGGTGGGATATTAAAGGGTGTGGGAGTGAGGGGAAGAGTGGGATTAGACTGGGTGGGATATTAAAGGGTGCGGGGAGTGAGGGCGAGAGTGGGATTAGACTGGGTGGGATATTAAAGGGTACAGGGAGTGAGGGGGAGAGTGGGATTAGACTGGGTGGGATATTAAAGGGTTCGGGGAGTGAGGGGGAGAGTGGGATGAGACTGGGTGGGATATTAAAGGGTGTGGGAGTGAGGGGGAGAGTGGGATTAGACTGGGTGGGATATTAAAGGGTGTGGGGAGTGAGGGGGAGAGTGGGATTAGACTGGGTGGGATATTAAAGGGTGTGGGGAGTGAGGGGGGAGAGTGGGATTAGACTGGGTGGGATATTAAAGGGTGTGGGGAGTGAGGGGGGAGAGTGGGATTAGACTGGGTGGGATATTAAAGGGTGTGGGGAGTGAGGGGTAGAGTGGGTTTAGACTAGGTGGGATATTAAAGGGTGTGGGGAGTGAGGGGTAGAGTGGGATTAGACTGGGTGGGATATTAAAGGGTACGGGGAGTGAGGGGGAGAGTGGGTTTAGACTGGGTGGGATATTAAAGGGTGTGGGAGTGAGGGGGAGAGTGGGATGAGACTGGGTGGGATATTAAAGGGTGTGGGAGTGAGGGGGAGAGTGGGATTAGACTGGGTGGGATATTAAAGGGTGTGGGAGTGAGGGGGAGAGTGGGATTAGACTGGGTGGGATATTAAAGGGTGTGGGAGTGAGGGGGAGAGTGGGTTTAGACTGGGTGGGCTATTAAAGGGTGTGGGAGTGAGGGGGAGAGTGGGATGAGACTGGGTGGGATATTAAAGGGTGTGGGAGTGAGGGGGAGAGTGGGATTAGACTGGGTGAGATATTAAAGGGTGTGGGAGTGAGGGGGAGAGTGGGATTAGACTGGGTGAGATATTAAAGGGTGTGGGAGTGAGGGGGAGAGTGGGATGAGACTGGGTGGGATATTAAAGGGTGTGGGAGTGAGGGGGAGAGTGGGTTTAGACTGGGTGGGCTATTAAAGGGTGTGGGAGTGAGGGGGAGAGCGGGATTAGGATTCTGATGATAGACAACAATCTGATTGGGCTGAATTTCTGTTTCTTAGTGAAAGGTCCTCTGCCCACTCCAGTTCCACAATGCCACGGCAGCGCTTTGGGATCTTGCTTTGCATGTCGGCCAGAGTCTGCCTCTGACCATGATTCGTTTGTGTATTTTCAGGCAAAACGGGTGTTGTGATAGCTGCTGTCATGGTGTCTCTCCTCATCGTTCTTTGCACCTTCTGCTGCTGTTGCTGTGGATACGATAAGAATGATCCCAAGAGCAGGTGGGGGAAAGTGCCGAGACTTTCCATTTCTCTGGGTGAATGTTTCCTGGCTGGGGAGAGGAGGCTGGAGGATGCGGCACACACAGTGGGAAGCAAATCCCAAATCCGGTGTCATATGGGATTGGATTGCCTGCAGCAGTTCAGGCCAAATCCCTGTTGAGAAAATATGGGTTAGAGTTTCGGAACGTGACATCCTCTGTCAGAACATGAAAACTGAAAGATAAAGTCGTGTTTCAATAATGGGCGGAGAAACCTGAGAGAATGACAGAATCATACCACACAGAAGGAGCCCATCTATCTGTGCTGGCTCTTTGAAATGCTATCCAATTAATCCCACTCCCCTGCTCTTTCCTCACAGCCCTGAAAATTTCTCCTTTTCAACTATTTATCAAATTCCCTTTTGAAAGTTACTATTGAATCTGCTTCCACCGCCCTTTCAGGCAGCGTGTTCCAGATCACAACAACTCACTGTGTTAAAGCATTTCTCCTCATCTCCCATACGTTATTCCCATGGACCGTGCGTTATTCCTGTGGGCCGTGCGTTATTCCCATGGACCGTACGTTATTCCCGTGGGCTGTACGTTATTCCCATGGACCGTACGTTATTCCCGTGGACCGTACGTTATTCCCGTGGACCGTACGTTATTCCCGTGGGCCGTACGTTATTCCCGTGGACCGTACGTTATTCCCGTGGGCCGTACGTTATTCCTGTGGGCCGTACGTTATTCCCATGGACCGTACGTTATTCCCGTGGGCCGTACGTTATTCCTGTGGGCCGTACGTTATTCCCGTGGGCCGTACGTTATTCCCGTGGGCCGTACGTTATTCCCGTGGACCGTACGTTATTCCCGTGGGCTGTACGTTATTCCTGTGGGCCGTACGTTATTCCCGTGGGCCGTACGTTATTCCCATGGACCGTACGTTATTCCCGTGGGCCGTACGTTATTCCCGTGGGCCGTACGTTATTCCTGTGGGCCGTACGTTATTCCCATGGACCGTACGTTATTCCCGTGGGCCGTACGTTATTCCCGTGGACCGTACGTTATTCCCGTGGGCTGTACGTTATTCCCATGGACCGTACGTTATTCCCGTGGGCCGTACGTTATTCCCGTGGGCCGTACGTTATTCCTGTGGGCCGTACGTTATTCCTGTGGGCCGTACGTTATTCCTGTGGGCCGTACGTTATTCCCGTGGGCCGTACGTTATTCCCATGGACCGTGCGTTATTCCCATGGACCGTGCGTTATTCCCATGGACCGTGTGTTATTCCTGTGGGTCGTACGTTATTCCTGTGGGTCGTACGTTATTCCCGTGGACCGTGCGTTATTCCTGTGGGCCGTACGTTATTCCCGTGGGCCGTACGTTATTCCCATGGACCGTACGTTATTCCCGTGGGCCGTGTGTTATTCCCGTGGACCGTACGTTATTCCTGTGGGCCGTACGTTATTCCCGTGGGCCGTACGTTATTCCCATGGACCGTGCGTTATTCCCATGGACCGTGCGTTATTCCCATGGACCGTGTGTTATTCCTGTGGGTCGTACGTTATTCCTGTGGGTCGTACGTTATTCCCGTGGACCGTGCGTTATTCCTGTGGGCCGTACGTTATTCCCGTGGGCCGTACGTTATTCCCATGGACCGTACGTTATTCCCGTGGGCCGTGTGTTATTCCTGTGGGCCGTACGTTATTCCCGTGGGCCGTACGTTATTCCCATGGACCGTACGTTATTCCCGTGGGCCGTACGTTATTCCCGTGGGCCGTACGTTATTCCCGTGGGCCGTACGTTATTCCTGTGGGCCGTACGTTATTCCCATGGACCGTGCGTTATTCCCATGGACCGTGCGTTATTCCCATGGACCGTGTGTTATTCCTGTGGGTCGTACGTTATTCCTGTGGGTCGTACGTTATTCCCGTGGACCGTGCGTTATTCCTGTGGGCCGTGCGTTATTCCTGTGGACCGTGCGTTATTCCCATGGACCGTGCGTTATTCCCATGGGCCGTGCGTTATTCCTGTGGACCGTGCGTTATTCCCATGGACCGTGCGTTATTCCTGTGGGTTGTACGTTATTCCTGTGGGTTGTACGTTATTCCCATGGACCGTGCGTTATTCCTGTGGGTTGTACGTTATTCCTGTGGGCCGTACGTTATTCCTGTGGGTTGTACGTTATTCCCATGGGCCGTGCGTTATTCCTGTGGACCGTGCGTTATTCCCGTGGGTTGTACGTTATTCCTGTGGGTTGTACGTTATTCCTGTGGACCGTGCGTTATTCCCATGGGCCGTGCGTTATTCCTGTGGACCGTGCGTTATTCCCATGGGCCGTGCGTTATTCCTGTGGACCGTGCGTTATTCCCGTGGGTTGTACGTTATTCCTGTGGGTTGTACGTTATTCCTGTGGGTTGTACGTTATTCCTGTTGGCCGTACGTTATTCCTGTGGGCCGTACGTTATTCCCATGGACCGTACGTTATTCCTGTGGGTTGTACGTTATTCCTGTGGGTTGTACGTTATTCCTGTTGGCCGTACGTTATTCCTGTGGGCCGTACGTTATTCCTGTGGGTTGTACGTTATTCCTGTTGGCCGTACGTTATTCCTGTGGGTTGTACGTTATTCCTGTTGGCCGTACGTTATTCCTGTGGGCCGTACGTTATTCCCGTGGACCGTACGTTATTCCTGTGGGTTGTACGTTATTCCTGTTGGCCGTACGTTATTCCTGTGGGTTGTACGTTATTCCTGTTGGCCGTACGTTATTCCTGTGGGCCGTACGTTATTCCTGTGGGCCGTACGTTATTCCTGTGGGTTGTACGTTATTCCTGTTGGCCGTACGTTATTCCTGTGGGTTGTACGTTATTCCTGTTGGCCGTACGTTATTCCTGTGGGCCGTACGTTATTCCCGTGGACCGTACGTTATTCCTGTGGGTTGTACGTTATTCCTGTTGGCCGTACGTTATTCCTGTGGGTTGTACGTTATTCCTGTTGGCCGTACGTTATTCCTGTGGGCCGTACGTTATTCCTGTGGGCCGTACGTTATTCCTGTGGGTTGTACGTTATTCCTGTTGGCCGTACGTTATTCCTGTGGGTTGTACGTTATTCCTGTTGGCCGTACGTTATTCCTGTGGGCCGTACGTTATTCCTGTGGGTTGTACGTTATTCCTGTTGGCCGTACGTTATTCCTGTGGGCCGTACGTTATTCCTGTGGGCCGTACGTTATTCCTGTGGGTTGTACGTTATTCCTGTTGGCCGTACGTTATTCCTGTGGGTTGTACGTTATTCCTGTTGGCCGTACGTTATTCCTGTGGGCCGTACGTTATTCCCATGGACCGTACGTTATTCCTGTGGGTTGTACGTTATTCCTGTGGGTTGTACGTTATTCCTGTTGGCCGTACGTTATTCCTGTGGGCCGTACGTTATTCCCATGGACCGTACGTTATTCCTGTGGGTTGTACGTTATTCCTGTGGGCCGTGCGTTATTCCCATGGACCGTACGTTATTCCTGTTGGCCGTACGTTATTCCTGTGGACCGTGCGTTATTCCCATGGACCGTGCGTTATTCCCGTGGGTTGTACGTTATTCCTGTGGGCCGTACGTTATTCCTGTTGGCCGTACGTTATTCCTGTGGGCCGTACGTTATTCCTGTGGGCCGTGCGTTATTCCTGTGGACCGTGCGTTATTCCTGTGGACCGTGCGTTATTCCCATGGACCGTGCGTTATTCCTGTGGGTTGTACGTTATTCCTGTTGGCCGTACGTTATTCCTGTTGGCCGTACGTTATTCCTGTGGGCCGTACGTTATTCCTGTGGGCCGTACGTTATTCCTGTGGGCCGTACGTTATTCCCATGGACCGTACGTTATTCCTGTTGGCCGTACGTTATTCCTGTGGACCGTGCGTTATTCCCATGGACCGTGCGTTATTCCTGTGGGTTGTACGTTATTCCTGTGGGTTGTACGTTATTCCTGTTGGCCGTACGTTATTCCTGTGGGTTGTACGTTATTCCTGTTGGCCGTACGTTATTCCTGTGGGCCGTACGTTATTCCCATGGACCGTACGTTATTCCTGTGGGTCGTACGTTATTCCCATGGACCGTGTGTTATTCCTGTGGGTCGTACGTTATTCCTGTGGGCCGTACGTTATTCCTGTTGGCCGTACGTTATTCCTGTGGGCCGTACGTTATTCCCATGGACCGTACGTTATTCCCGTGGGTCGTGCGTTATTCCCATGGACCGTGTGTTATTCCTGTGGGTCGTACGTTATTCCTGTGGGTTGTACGTTATTCCTGTTGGCCGTACGTTATTCCTGTGGGTTGTACGTTATTCCTGTGGGCCGTGCGTTATTCCTGTGGACCGTACGTTATTCCCGTGGGTCGTGCGTTATTCCCATGGACCGTGTGTTATTCCTGTGGGTCGTACGTTATTCCTGTGGGTCGTACGTTATTCCTGTGGGTTGTACGTTATTCCTGTGGGTCGTACGTTATTCCCATGGACCGTACGTTATTCCTGTGGGTCGTACGTTATTCCCATGGACCGTGTGTTATTCCTGTGGGTCGTACGTTATTCCTGTGGGCCGTACGTTATTCCTGTTGGCCGTACGTTATTCCTGTGGGTCGTACGTTATTCCCATGGACCGTACGTTATTCCTGTGGGTCGTACGTTATTCCCATGGACCGTGTGTTATTCCTGTGGGTCGTACGTTATTCCTGTGGGCCGTACGTTATTCCTGTTGGCCGTACGTTATTCCTGTGGGCCGTACGTTATTCCCATGGACCGTACGTTATTCCCGTGGGTCGTGCGTTATTCCCATGGACCGTGTGTTATTCCTGTGGGTCGTACGTTATTCCTGTGGGTTGTACGTTATTCCTGTTGGCCGTACGTTATTCCTGTGGGTTGTACGTTATTCCTGTGGGCCGTGCGTTATTCCTGTGGACCGTACGTTATTCCCGTGGGTCGTGCGTTATTCCCATGGACCGTGTGTTATTCCTGTGGGTCGTACGTTATTCCTGTGGGTCGTACGTTATTCCTGTGGGTTGTACGTTATTCCTGTTGGCCGTACGTTATTCCTGTGGGCCGTACGTTATTCCTGTGGGTTGTACGTTATTCCTGTTGGCCGTACGTTATTCCTGTGGGTTGTACGTTATTCCTGTGGGCCGTACGTTATTCCCATGGACCGTACGTTATTCCTGTGGGTCGTACGTTATTCCCATGGACCGTACGTTATTCCTGTGGGTCGTACGTTATTCCCATGGACCGTACGTTATTCCCGTGGGTCGTGCGTTATTCCCATGGACCGTGTGTTATTCCTGTGGGTCGTACGTTATTCCCATGGACCGTACGTTATTCCCGTGGGTCGTGCGTTATTCCCATGGACCGTGTGTTATTCCTGTGGGTCGTACGTTATTCCTGTGGGTCGTACGTTATTCCCATGGACCGTGCGTTATTCCCATGGACCGTGTGTTATTCCTGTTGGCCGTGCGTTATTCCTGTGGGTCGTACGTTATTCCCATGGACCGTACGTTATTCCTGTGGGTCGTACGTTATTCCCATGGACCGTACGTTATTCCTGTGGGTCGTACGTTATTCCCGTGGGCCGTGCGTTATTCCCATGGACCGTGTGTTATTCCTGTTGGCCGTACGTTATTCCTGTGGGTTGTACGTTATTCCTGTGGGCCGTGCGTTATTCCTGTGGGTCGTACGTTATTCCCATGGACCGTACGTTATTCCTGTGGGTCGTGCGTTATTCCCATGGACCGTGTGTTATTCCTGTGGGCCGTACGTTATTCCTGTGGGCCGTACGTTATTCCTGTGGGTCGTACGTTATTCCCATGGACCGTACGTTATTCCTGTGGGTCGTACGTTATTCCCATGGACCGTACGTTATTCCTGTGGGCCGTACGTTATTCCCATGGACCGTACGTTATTCCCGTGGGTCGTGCGTTATTCCCATGGACCGTACGTTATTCCCGTGGGTCGTGCGTTATTCCCATGGACCGTGTGTTATTCCTGTGGGCCATACGTTATTCCTGTGGGCCGTACGTTATTCCTGTGGGTCGTACGTTATTCCTGTGGGTCGTACGTTATTCCCGTGGGCCATACGTTATTCCCATGGACCGTACGTTATTCCCGTGGGCCGTGCGTTATTCCCATGGACCGTGTGTTATTCCTGTGGGCCGTACGTTATTCCTGTGGGCCGTACGTTATTCCTGTGGACCGTGTGTTATTCCCATGGACCGTACGTTATTCCTGTGGGTCGTACGTTATTCCTGTGGACCGTGTGTTATTCCCATGGACCGTACGTTATTCCTGTGGGTCGTACGTTATTCCTGTGGACCGTGTGTTATTCCCATGGACCGTACGTTATTCCTGTGGGTCGTACGTTATTCCCATGGACCGTGCGTTATTCCTGTGGGCCGTAAGTTATTCCTGTGGGCCGTACGTTATTCCCACGGACTGTGCGTTATTCCTGTGGGCCGTACGTTATTCCTGTGGGTCGTACGTTATTCCCATGGACCGTACGTTATTCCTGTGGACCGTGTGTTATTCCCATGGACCGTACGTTATTCCTGTGGGTCGTACGTTATTCCTGTGGACCGTGTGTTATTCCCATGGACCGTACGTTATTCCTGTGGACCGTGTGTTATTCCCATGGACCGTACGTTATTCCTGTGGACCGTGTGTTATTCCCATGGACCGTACGTTATTCCTGTGGGTCGTACGTTATTCCTGTGGACCGTGTGTTATTCCCATGGACCGTGCGTTATTCCTGTGGGTCGTACGTTATTCCCATGGACCGTACGTTATTCCTGTGGACCGTGTGTTATTCCCATGGACCGTACGTTATTCCTGTGGGTCGTACGTTATTCCTGTGGACCGTGTGTTATTCCCATGGACCGTACGTTATTCCTGTGGACCGTGTGTTATTCCCATGGACCGTACGTTATTCCTGTGGGTCGTACGTTATTCCCATGGACCGTGCGTTATTCCTGTGGGTTGTACGTTATTCCTGTGGGCCGTAAGTTATTCCTGTGGGCCGTACGTTATTCCCACGGACTGTGCGTTATTCCTGTGGGCCGTACGTTATTCCTGTGGGCCGTACGTTATTCCTGTGGGCCATACGTTATTCCTGTGGGCCGTACGTTATTCCTGTGGGTCGTACGTTATTCCCATGGACCGTACGTTATTCCTGTGGGTCGTACGTTATTCCCATGGACCGTACGTTATTCCTGTGGACCGTGTGTTATTCCCATGGACCGTGTGTTATTCCCATGGACCGTACGTTATTCCCGTGGGCCGTACGTTATTCCCATGGACCGTGTGTTATTCCCATGGACCGTACGTTATTCCCGTGGGCCGTACGTTATTCCCATGGACCGTACGTTATTCCTGTGGACCGTGTGTTATTCCCATGGACCGTACGTTATTCCTGTGGGTCGTACGTTATTCCCATGGACCGTGTGTTATTCCTGTGGACCGTGTGTTATTCCCATGGACCGTACGTTATTCCTGTGGGTCGTACGTTATTCCCATGGACCGTACGTTATTCCTGTGGGTCGTACGTTATTCCCATGGACCGTACGTTATTCCTGTGGACCGTGTGTTATTCCCATGGACCGTACGTTATTCCCGTGGGCCGTACGTTATTCCCATGGACCGTACGTTATTCCTGTGGGTCGTACGTTATTCCCATGGACCGTGTGTTATTCCTGTGGACCGTGTGTTATTCCCATGGACCGTACGTTATTCCTGTGGGTCGTACGTTATTCCCATGGACCGTACGTTATTCCTGTGGGTCGTACGTTATTCCCATGGACCGTGTGTTATTCCCATGGACCGTACGTTATTCCCGTGGGCCGTACGTTATTCCTGTGGGTCGTACGTTATTCCCATGGACCGTGCGTTATTCCTGTGGGTTGTACGTTATTCCCGTGGGCCGTACGTTATTCCCACGGACTGTGCGTTATTCCTGTGGGCCGTACGTTATTCCCATGGACCGTACGTTATTCCCGTGGGTCGTGCGTTATTCCTGTGGGCCGTACGTTATTCCTGTGGGTCGTACGTTATTCCCATGGACCGTAAGTTATTCCTGTGGGCCGTACGTTATTCCCATGGACCGTACGTTATTCCCGTGGGTCGTGCGTTATTCCCATGGACCGTACGTTATTCCCGTGGGTTGTACGTTATTCCCACGGACTGTGCGTTATTCCTGTGGGCCGTACGTTATTCCCATGGACCGTACGTTATTCCCGTGGGTCGTGCGTTATTCCCATGGACCGTACGTTATTCCCGTGGGTTGTACGTTATTCCCACGGACTGTGCGTTATTCCTGTGGGCCGTACGTTATTCCCATGGACCGTACGTTATTCCTGTGGGTCGTACGTTATTCCCATGGACCGTACGTTATTCCCGTGGGTCGTGCGTTATTCCCATGGACCGTGCGTTATTCCTGTGGGTCGTACGTTATTCCTGTGGGTCGTACGTTATTCCCATGGACCGTGTGTTATTCCTGTGGGCCATACGTTATTCCCATGGACCGTACGTTATTCCTGTGGGTCGTACGTTATTCCCGTGGGTCGTACGTTATTCCCATGGACCGTGTGTTATTCCTGTGGGCCATACGTTATTCCCATGGACCGTACGTTATTCCTGTGGGTCGTACGTTATTCCTGTGGGTCGTACGTTATTCCCATGGACCGTACGTTATTCCCGTGGGTCGTGCGTTATTCCCATGGACCGTGCGTTATTCCTGTGGGCCATACGTTATTCCCATGGACCGTACGTTATTCCTGTGGGTCGTACGTTATTCCTGTGGGCCATACGTTATTCCCATGGACCGTACGTTATTCCTGTGGGTCGTACGTTATTCCCGTGGGTCGTGCGTTATTCCCATGGACCGTACGTTATTCCTGTAGGTCGTACGTTATTCCCATGGACCGTACGTTATTCCCGTGGGTCGTAAGTTATTCCTGTGGGCCGTACGTTATTCCCACGGACTGTGCGTTATTCCTGTGGGCCGTACGTTATTCCCACGGACTGTACGTTATTCCTGTGGGCCGTAAGTTATTCCTGTGGGCCGTACGTTATTCCCACGGACTGTGCGTTATTCCTGTGGGCCGTACGTTATTCCCATGGACCGTACGTTATTCCTGTGGGTCGTGCGTTATTCCCATGGACCGTACGTTATTCCCGTGGGTCGTGCGTTATTCCCATGGACCGTGCGTTATTCCTGTGGGTCGTACGTTATTCCTGTGGGTCGTACGTTATTCCCGTGGACCGTGCGTTATTCCTGTGGACCGTACGTTATTCCCGTGGGTCGTGCGTTATTCCCATGGACCGTACGTTATTCCTGTGGGTCGTGCGTTATTCCCATGGACCGTACGTTATTCCTGTGGACCGTACGTTATTCCTGTGGGTCGTACGTTATTCCCATGGACCGTGCGTTATTCCCGTGGGTCGTGCGTTATTCCCATGGACCGTGCGTTATTCCTGTGGGTCGTACGTTATTCCTGTGGGTCGTACGTTATTCCCATGGACCGTACGTTATTCCCGTGGGTCGTGCGTTATTCCCATGGACCGTGCGTTATTCCTGTGGACCGTACGTTATTCCCGTGGGTCGTGCGTTATTCCCATGGACCGTACGTTATTCCTGTGGGTCGTGCGTTATTCCCATGGACCGTACGTTATTCCTGTGGACCGTACGTTATTCCTGTGGGTCGTACGTTATTCCCATGGACCGTGCGTTATTCCTGTGGGCCGTACGTTATTCCTGTGGGTCGTACGTTATTCCCATGGACCGTGCGTTATTCCTGTGGGCCATACGTTATTCCTGTGGGCCGTACGTTATTCCTGTGGGTCGTACGTTATTCCCATGGACCGTGCGTTATTCCTGTGGGTCGTACGTTATTCCTGTGGGCCATACGTTATTCCTGTGGGCCGTACGTTATTCCTGTGGGCCGTACGTTATTCCCATGGACCGTACGTTATTCCTGTGGGTCGTACGTTATTCCTGTGGGCCATACGTTATTCCTGTGGGCCGTACGTTATTCCTGTGGGCCGTACGTTATTCCCATGGACCGTACGTTATTCCTGTGGACCGTGTGTTATTCCCATGGACCGTACGTTATTCCTGTGGGTCGTACGTTATTCCTGTGGACCGTGTGTTATTCCTGTGGGCCGTACGTTATTCCTGTGGGCCGTACGTTATTCCTGTGGGCCGTACGTTATTCCTGTGGGCCGTACGTTATTCCCATGGACCGTACGTTATTCCTGTGGACCGTGTGTTATTCCCATGGACCGTACGTTATTCCTGTGGGTCGTACGTTATTCCTGTGGACCGTGTGTTATTCCTGTGGGCCGTACGTTATTCCTGTGGGCCGTACGTTATTCCTGTGGGTCGTACGTTATTCCCATGGACCGTGTGTTATTCCTGTGGGCCGTAAGTTATTCCTGTGGGCCGTACGTTATTCCTGTGGGTCGTACGTTATTCCCATGGACCGTGTGTTATTCCTGTGGGCCGTACGTTATTCCTGTGGGCCATACGTTATTCCTGTGGGTCGTACGTTATTCCCATGGACCGTGTGTTATTCCTGTGGGCCGTAAGTTATTCCTGTGGGCCGTAAGTTATTCCTGTGGGCCGTACGTTATTCCTGTGGGTCGTACGTTATTCCCATGGACCGTGTGTTATTCCTGTGGGCCATACGTTATTCCTGTGGGTTGTACGTTATTCCTGTGGGCCATACGTTATTCCTGTGGGTTGTACGTTATTCCTGTGGGTTGTACGTTATTCCTGTGGGCCGTAAGTTATTCCTGTGGGCCGTACGTTATTCCCATGGACCGTACGTTATTCCTGTGGGTCGTACGTTATTCCCATGGACCGTACGTTATTCCCGTGGGTCGTGCGTTATTCCCATGGACCGTGCGTTATTCCTGTGGGCCATACGTTATTCCTGTGGGCCGTACGTTATTCCCATGGACCGTGTGTTATTCCTGTGGGCCGTAAGTTATTCCTGTGGGCCATACGTTATTCCCACGGACTGTGCGTTATTCCTGTGGGCCGTACGTTATTCCCATGGACCGTACGTTATTCCCGTGGGTCGTGCGTTATTCCCATGGACCGTGCGTTATTCCTGTGGGCCATACGTTATTCCTGTGGGCCGTACGTTATTCCTGTGGGTCGTACGTTATTCCCATGGACCGTGTGTTATTCCTGTGGGCCATACGTTATTCCTGTGGGTTGTACGTTATTCCCATGGACCGTGCGTTATTCCTGTGGGTCGTACGTTATTCCTGTGGGTCGTACGTTATTCCCATGGACCGTACGTTATTCCTGTGGACCGTGTGTTATTCCTGTGGGCCATACGTTATTCCTGTGGGCCGTACGTTATTCCTGTGGGTCGTACGTTATTCCTGTGGGCCATACGTTATTCCTGTGGACCGTGTGTTATTCCCATGGACCGTACGTTATTCCTGTGGGTCGTACGTTATTCCTGTGGACCGTGTGTTATTCCTGTGGGCCGTACGTTATTCCTGTGGGCCATACGTTATTCCTGTGGACCGTGTGTTATTCCCATGGACCGTGCGTTATTCCTGTGGGCCATACGTTATTCCTGTGGGCCGTACGTTATTCCTGTGGGTCGTACGTTATTCCTGTGGACCGTGTGTTATTCCTGTGGGCCGTACGTTATTCCTGTGGACCGTGTGTTATTCCCATGGACCGTACGTTATTCCTGTGGGTCGTACGTTATTCCTGTGGACCGTGTGTTATTCCTGTGAGCCGTACGTTATTCCTGTGGACCGTGTGTTATTCCCATGGACCGTACGTTATTCCTGTGGGCCATACGTTATTCCTGTGGACCGTGTGTTATTCCCATGGACCGTACGTTATTCCTGTGGGTCGTACGTTATTCCTGTGGACCGTGTGTTATTCCTGTGGGCCATACGTTATTCCTGTGGGCCGTACGTTATTCCTGTGGGCCGTACGTTATTCCTGTGGGCCATACGTTATTCCTGTGGGCCATACGTTATTCCTGTGGGCCGTACGTTATTCCTGTGGGTCGTACGTTATTCCCATGGACCGTACGTTATTCCTGTGGGTCGTACGTTATTCCTGTGGGCCGTACGTTATTCCTGTGGGTCGTACGTTATTCCCATGGACCGTACGTTATTCCTGTGGGCCGTACGTTATTCCTGTGGGCCATACGTTATTCCTGTGGGTCGTACGTTATTCCCATGGACCGTACGTTATTCCTGTGGGTCGTGTGTTATTCCCATGGACCGTACGTTATTCCTGTGGGCCATACGTTATTCCTGTGGGTCGTACGTTATTCCCATGGACCGTACGTTATTCCTGTGGGCCATACGTTATTCCTGTGGACCGTGTGTTATTCCCATGGACCGTACGTTATTCCTGTGGGCCATACGTTATTCCTGTGGGTCGTACGTTATTCCCATGGACCGTACGTTATTCCCGTGGGCCATACGTTATTCCTGTGGACCGTGTGTTATTCCTGTGGGCCGTACGTTATTCCTGTGGGCCATACGTTATTCCTGTGGGCCATACGTTATTCCTGTGGACCGTGTGTTATTCCTGTGGGCCGTACGTTATTCCTGTGGGCCGTACGTTATTCCTGTGGGTCGTACGTTATTCCCATGGACCGTACGTTATTCCTGTGGGCCGTACGTTATTCCTGTGGGTCGTACGTTATTCCCATGGACCGTACGTTATTCCTGTGGGTCGTACGTTATTCCTGTGGACCGTGTGTTATTCCCATGGACCGTACGTTATTCCTGTGGGTCGTACGTTATTCCTGTGGACCGTGTGTTATTCCTGTGGGCCGTACGTTATTCCTGTGGGTCGTACGTTATTCCCATGGACCGTACGTTATTCCTGTGGGCCGTGTGTTATTCCCATGGACCGTACGTTATTCCTGTGGGTCGTACGTTATTCCTGTGGGTCGTACGTTATTCCTGTGGACCGTGTGTTATTCCCGTGGGTCGTACGTTATTCCCATGGACCGTGTGTTATTCCCGTGGACCGTGTGTTATTCCCGTGGACCGTGTGTTATTCCCGTGGACCGTGTGTTATTCCCGTGGACCGTGTGTTATTCCCGTGGACCGTGTGTTATTCCCGTGGACCGTGTGTTATTCCCGTGGACCGTGTGTTATTCCCGTGGACCGTGCGTTATTCCCGTGGGTCGTGCGTTATTCCCGTGGGCCGTGCGTTATTCCCATGGACCGTGTTTTATTCCCGTGGGCCGTGCGTTATTCCCATGGACCGTGCGATATTCCCATTGGCCGTGTCTTATTTCTGTTAGCTGTGTGATATTCCTGTGGGCCATGCATTTTTCCTGCTGGCTGTGTCTTATTCCTGTTGTTTGTGTGTTATTCATAGAGTCATAGAGTCATACAGCATAGAAACAGGCCATTCGGCCCACCGTGTCCATGCCGACCATAATGCCTATCTATACTAATCCCACCTGCCTGCATTAATTCCATATCCGTCTATGCCTTGCTCATTCAAGTACCTGTCCAGATGCCTCTTCAATGTCGCTACTGTTCCTGCCTCCACCACCTCCTCTGGCAGCTCATTCCAGATACCCACTATTCTTTGTGTGAAAAATTTACCCCTTTGATCCCCTTTAAACCTCCTCCCTCTCACCTTAAATCTATGCCCTCTAGTTTTAGTCACCCCTACCATGGGAAACAGACTCTGGCTATCTACCCTATCTATGCCTCTCATAATTTTATATACCTCTATCATGTCCCCTCAGCCTCCTTCGCTCCAGGGAAAACAGACCCAGCCTATCCAATCTCTCTTTATAACTCAAGCCCTCCAAACCAGGCAATATCCTTGTGAATCTTTTCTGCACCCTCTCTAGCTTAATCACATCTTTCCTGTAGTGCGGCGACCAGAACTGCACACAGTATTCCAAATGTGGCCTAACCAACGTTATGTACAACTGAAGGCTGCGTGGGCCGTGTGTTATTCCTGTGGGCCGTGTGTTATTCCTGTGGGCCGTGTGTTATTCCTGTGGGCCGTGTGTTATTCCTGTGGGCCGTGTGTTATTCCTGTTGGCCGTGTGTTATTCCTGTGGGCCGTGTGTTATTCCTGTTGGCCGTGTGTTATTCCTGTTGGCCGTGCGTTGCTGGGACCTGGTGTGTGTTACTGCTATTCCCCTCTTGCTCCTTTCTGTTTATTCAGGATGCTGGGCGAAGGTCATGGTCCAATAGCGAGGATGAAACATCACGTGCAGGGAGTTCTGGCCAATCTTGGCTCTGCCGTGCCCTGCCTCTCGTTTGGAAATCAAAAGCTCCCAAAAGTCACGGGTAAGAGCAAACGTGGCCCAGTGATCAGATCAGCTTCTGATTTTGATCATAAACCCAATGGTTTTGTGTCGCTAACAGTTAAAAACACCAGTTGATTTCCGGTGTAAGTGACAGAAGAGGCTCCTGTCCACATTATAGAGAGCTCATCGACAGATATCGATCACGGTGCTCCTGGCAGTACATTATAATATCAAGGAACCGATCTCTGTGCCTCCTCCATTAGTCTGGCAAAGTAAAAGAGCAGAGGGTCACAGGACTGCTGTTAAATGAAGACGCCAGGAATTCAAGATTAATCTCCAGGTCACAGCTGTGGGCAAACCCAGGAGAAAAATCATCTGGGCAGTAAAAATATTGGGCTGCACTTTATTCGGGTGCCGGACTCCGTGGCGGTGCCCTTTGAACTCGGCGGGGTGCCGGCATTCAGCGGCCGCCACAGAGCCCCCGTGATATTTTGCACAGGATCTCATTTAAATAGTGGGGGCGGAGCGCCCGCCCCCGATGAAGGGTAAGGGCGACCTCCGCACCTCAGCAATAACGTCCAGCACCACTGCGCAGGCGCCAGCACCATCTTTAAAGGGCTTTAAGCCCCTAGAATTACTTTAAATTTTTAAACAGGCAGCTGTATTACATTGTTATTAAACAATAAGAAATATGTGGATGGCCCTTTCTAAACCCCCCAATGGTCATTTCAATGCCTGAAATGACCAACACGTTCCTTTTTCCCCACCTGAACTTTATCCCCTAAACTTATAACATTTGACCTCTCACCCCTTCCCACCATCCCCACATCCAATAAAAATTGATTTCCCGGCTCCTCCACCCCTCCCCCCCTGAAATTTTTATTACTCCCCCCTCCCCACCAGGTCCTCGCCTTGGAACTCAGTGCGGAATTCCAATGGCGCGCAAAGGCCGAATGGAGGCCGTAAAATCAGTGTCACACAGCAGATGAAGGGCCCACCGCCAGGTGGCACGGGGGGCTGCACCAAGGCACCCCCCCCCCCCGCCGCCAATAATATGCAGCGGGCCCTTATCAACGTCGCAGGTTGAGGCGGGCATCTCCCCACAATATTTTACCAGCCCCCGCACAGTGACTGGCAGTATTGAGGGGCCATTATGGCCCATTCAGCCCATTATGTTTTTAAAAAAATTACACCAAAATTTACAGCACAGAAACAGGCCATTTGGCCCATCTGCTCCGTGCTGGTGTTTGTGCTCCACACGAGCCTCCTCCCACCCCTCTCCATCTCACTCTATCACCATATCCTTCTATTCCTCTCTCCCTCGTGTGTTTATCCAGCTTCCCCTTAAATGTATTGATACTAATCGAATGTGGTACCATTATTCAAGAAGGGTAGCAGGGATAAACCAGGTAATTACAGGCTGGTGAGGTTAACGTCAGTGGTAGGGAAATTATTGGAAAAAATTCTGAGAGACAGGATTAATCTCCAGTTGGAGAGGCAGGGATTGATCAGGGATAGTCAGCATGGCTTTGTCAGGGGGAGATCGTGTCTAACAAACTTGATTGAATTTTTTGAGGTGACTAGATGTGTAGATGAGGGTAAAGCAGTTGATGTAGTCTACATGGACTTCAGTAAGGCTTTTGATAAGGTCCCACGTGGGAGATTGGTTAAGAAGGTAAGAGCCCATGGGATCCAGGGCAATTTGGCAAATTGGATCCAAAATTAGCTTAGTGGCAGGAGGCAGAGGGTGATGGTCGAGGGCTGTTTTTGCGATTGGAAGCCTGTGACCAGTGGTGTAGCACAGGGATCGGTGCTGAGACCCTTGCTGTTTGTGGTATACATTAATGATTTATATGTGAATATAGGAGGTATGATCAGTAAGTTCGCAGACGACATGAAAATTGGTGGTGTCGTAAATAGTGAGGAGGAAAGCCTTAGACTACAGGACGATATAGATGGGCTGGTAAGATGGGCAGAGCAGTGGCAAATGGAATTTAATCCTGAGAAGTGTGAGGTGATGCATTTTGGGAGGACTAACAAGGCAAGAGGATATACAATGGATGGTAGGACCCTAGAGAGTACAGAGGGACCTTGGTGTACTTGTCCATAGATCACTGAAGGCAGCAGCACAGGTAGATAAGGTGGTTAGGAAGGCATATGGGATACTTGCCTTTATTAGCCGAGGCAATGAATATAAGAGCAGGGAGGTTATTATGGAGCTGTATAAAACACTAGTTAGGCCACAGCTGGAGTACTGTGTACAGTTCTGGGCACCACACTATAGGAAGGATGTGATTGCACTGGAGAGGGTGCAGAGGAGATTCACCAGGATGTTGCCTGGGCTGGAGCATTTCAGCTATGAAGAGAGACTGAAAAGGCTAGGGTTGTTTTCCTTGGAGCAGAGAAGGCTGAAGGGGGACCTGATTGAGGTATACAAAATTATGAGGGGCATTGATAGGTTAGATAGGAGAGACTTTTTCCCTTAGCGGAGCGGTCAATAACCAGGAGGCATAGATTTAAGGTAAGGGGCAGGAGGTTTAGGGGGGATTTGAGGAAAAAAAATTTCACCCAGAGGGTGGTTGGAATCTGGAACGCACTGCTTGAAGAGGTGGTCGAGGCAGGAACCCTCACAACATTTAAGAAGTATTTAGATGAGCACTTGAAACGCCAGAGCATACAATTGCTGGAAAATGGGATTAGATTGACGGGTGCTTGATGGTCAGCACGGGTGCGATGGGCCGAAGGGCCTGTTTCTGTGCTGTATAACTCTATGACTCTATGACTATTCACCTCAACCACTCCCTGTGGGATTGAGTTCCACATTCTCACCATTCTCCGGGGAAAGAAGTTTCTCCTGAATTCCCAATTGGATTTATTCGGGATTATCTTATATTTATGGCTCCTAGTTCTGGTCTCCTCAGCAAGTGGAAGCCTCTTCTCTACGCCTACCCTATCGAAACCCTTTTATAATTTTAAAGACCTCTATCGGGTCACCCCTGAGCCTTTTCTAGGGAAAACAGTCCCAGCCTGTTCAATCTTTCCTGATAGTTTTATCCTCTCAGTTCTGGGATCATACTTGGGATTCCTTTTTGCAACTTCTCCAGTGTCTCTCTATCCTATTTATAATATGGAGACCAGAACTGTTCACACTAAATCCAAGTGTGATCTGTACAGGTTTAACATAACTTCTCTCCTTTTCAATTCTACCCCTCTGGGAATGAATCCCAGTGCTGGGTTTGCTTTTTTATGGTTTTATTAACCAGTGTTGCTACTTTAATGATTTGCGAATCTGTGAGCTCCCAGGATCCCTTTGCTCCTCCAACCATTTAGACTGAGATCTTGCAGAGATTGTGGCCACCTGATTTCTCGCCAAAGTCTGTCGCCTATCCCTGAGAACACTTTGGTTTATTAGTTATAACAATTTTGGAGATTGGGGAAAAATGTTGCTTCCCCAACAGTCAAGAATCATCCAATCAGGGGCTGAAAAGTTTGTTTGCTTTCCAATGGCCAATAGAAAGTGGTGGAAGGTGGGGATCCACAAGGATTGACATGTTGTTTGACCAATAGCAGGAGTGTGTGGGGGCAGGCCATTGGAGGCAGGAGGTCATGTGATGATACCTGCAGGAATGTGTCCAATCAGAGTTGGCAACCCTGAGCAGGTAGGAAGGGTTAAAATGGCCGTTTATTATCCGTGTGTGCAGAACTTTGGAACGTGAGACAAGCTGCTCGTCCATTGTGTTCAATAACTGGCTCTTTTAATGTTAAGTCCTTGTTAACGGCATCTTCTCCCAGACTCTCCCGCACCCTGCTACAGATCCCAGGGCCACTATTTCGAAGAAGAGCGGGGGAGTTTTGCTGGTCTCCTGGGGTCAATATTTATCCTTCAGTTATTGTCACGAAAAACAGATTTTCTGGTCATTATCACATTGCTGTTTGTGGGATCTTGCTGTGCAGAAATTGGCTGCTGCGTTTCCTACATTACAACAATGACTACACTTCAAAAAGTTCTTCATTGGCTGTAAAGCACGAAGGGACATCCTGAGGTGACGAAAGGTGCTATAGAAATGCAGGTTTTTTCTTTGCACTTTCTGTTCTCTTGTAATACTGAAAGATAAAAGTTTCCAAGGAAATAAACAATAAGATGATGGTAGGTGGTGGTGTAGTGGTATTATCATTGGACTAGTAACCCAGAGACCCAGGGTATTTCTCTGGGGATATGGGTTCGAATCCCACCACAGCAGAAGGCGGAATTTGAATTTAATTAATAAATCTGGAATTAAAAAGCTAGTCTAATGATGGCCATGAAACCATTGTCGATTGTTGTAAAAACCCATCTGGTTCACTAATGTCCTTTCGGGAAGGAAATCTGCTGTCCTTACCTGGTCTGGCCTACATGTGACTCCAGACCCACAGCAATGTTGACTCTTACATGCCCTCTGAAATGGCCAAGCAAGCCACTCAGTTGTACCTAACCGCTACAAAGTCAATAAAAAGGAATGAAACCGGACGGACCACCCGGCATCAACCTAGGTACCGGAAACGACAACGGCAAACCCAGCCCTGTCGACCCTCCAAAGTCCTCCTTACTAACATCTGGGGCTTGTGCCAAAGTTGGGAGAGCTGTCCCACAGACTAGTCAAGCAACAGCCTGACATAGTCATACTCACGGAATCATACCTTACAGACAATGTCCCAGAGACTGCCATCACCATCCCCGGGTATGTCCTGTCCCACCAGAAGGACAGACCCAGCAGAGGTGGTGGCACAGTGGTATACAGTAGGGAGGGAGTTGCCCTGGGAGTCCTCAACATGGACTCCGGACCCCATGAAGTCTCATGGCATCAGGTCAAACATGGGCAAGGTAACCTCCTACTGATTACCACCTACCGCCCTCCCTCAGCTGATGACTCAGTACTCCACCATGTTGAACACCACTTGGAGGAAGCACTGAGGGTGGCGAGGGCACAAAATGTACTCTGTGTGGGGGACTTCAATGTCCAGAGTGGCTCGGTAGCACCACTACTGACCGAGCTGGCCGAGTCCTAAAGGACATAGCTGCTAGACTGGGTCTGCGGCAGGTGGTGAGGGAACCAACACGAGGGAAAAACATACTGGACCTCGTACTCACCAATCTGCCTGCCGCAGATGCTTCTGTCCATGACTGTATTGGTAGGAGTGACCACCGCACAGTCCTTGTGGAGACGAAGTCCCGTCTTCACATTGAGGATACCCTCCTGCGTGTTGTGTGGCACTACCACTGTGCTAAATGGGATAGATTTCGAACAGATCGAGCAATGCAAAACTTGGCATCCATGAGGCGCTGTGGGCCATCAGCAGCAGCAGAATTGTATTCAACCACAATCTGTAACCTCATGGCCCGGCATATCTCCCACTCTACCATTACCATCAAGCCAGGAGACCAACCCTGGTTCAATGAAGAATGCAGGAGGGCATGCCAGGCGCAGCACCAGGCATACCTCAAAATGAGGTGTCAACCTGGTGAAACTACAACACAGGACTATCTGCGTGCCAAACTGCGTAAGCAGCATGCGATAGACAGAGCTAAACGATCCCATAACCAGCGGATCAGATCTATGCTCTGCAGTCTTGCCACATCCAGCCGTGAATGGTGGTGGACAATTAAACAACTAACTGGAGGAGGTGGCTCCACAAATATCCCCATCCTCAATGATGGGGGAGCCCAGCACATCAGTGCAAAAGATAAGGCAAGCATTTGCAACAATCTTCAGCCAGATGTGCCGAGCTGATGATCCATCTCGGCCCCCTCCTGAAGTCCCCAGCATCACAGATGCCAGTCTTCAGCCAATTCGATTCACTCCGCGTGATATCAAGAAACGACTGAAGGCACTGGATACTGCAAAAGCTATGGGCCCTGACAATATTCCGGCAATAGTACTGAAGACCTGTGCTCCAGAACTTGCCGCACCCCTAGCCAAGCTGTTCCAGTACAGCTACAACACTGGCATCTACCCGGCAATGTGGAAAATTGCCCAGGTATATCCCGTACACAAAAAAAAGCAGGACAAGTCCAACCCGGCCAATTACCGCCCCATCAGCCTACTCTCAATCATCAGGAAAGTGATGGAAGGTGTCATCAACAGTGCCATCAAGCGGCACTTGCTTAGCAATAACCTGCTGAGTGACGCTCAGTTTGGGTACCGTCAGGACCACTCAGCTCCTGACCTCATTACAGCCTTGGTTCAAACATGGACAAAAGAGGTGAACTCAAGAGATGAGGTGAGAGTGACTGCCCTTGACATCAAGGCAGCATTTGACCAAGTATGGCATCAAGGAGCCCTAGCAAAACTGAGGTCAATGGGAATCAGGGGGAAAACCCTCCGCTGGCTGGAGTCATACCTGGCACAAAGGAAGATGGTTGTGGTTGTTGGAGGTCAATCATCTGAGCTCCAGGACATCACTGCAGGAGTTCCTCAGGGTAGTGTCCTAGACCCAACCATATTCAGCTGCTTCATCAATGACCTTCCTTCAATCATAAGGTCAGAAGTGGGGATGTTCGCTGATGATTGCACAATGTTCAGCACCATTCGTGACTCCTCAGATACTGAAGCAGTCCGTGTAGAAATGCAGCAAGACCTGGACAATATCCAGGCTTGGGCTGATAAGTGGCAAGTAACATTTGCACCACAGAAGTGCCAGGCAATGAGCATCTCCAACAAAAGAGAATCTAACCTTCTCCCCTTGACATTCAACAGCATTGCCATCGTTGAATCCCCCACTATCAACATCCTAGGGGCTACCATTGACCAGAAACGGAACTGGAGTAGCCATATAAATACCGTGGCTACAAGAGCAGGTCAGAGGCTAGGAATCCTGAGGGAGTAACTCTCCTCCTGACTCCGCAAAGCCTGTCCACCATCTACAAGGGACAAGTCAGGAGTGTGATGGAATACTCTCCACTTGCCTGGATGGGTGCAGCTCCAACAACACTCAAGAAGCTCGACATCATCCAGGACAAAGCAGCCCACTAGATTGGCATCCCATCTACAAACATTCACTCCCTCCACCACCGACGCACATTAGCAGCAGTGTGTACCGTCTACAAGATGCACAGCAGCAATGCACCAAGGCTCCTTAGCACCTTCCAAAACCGCAACCTCTACCAACTAGAAGGACAAGGGCAGCAAATGCATGGGAACACCACCACCTGCAAGTTCCCCTCCAAGTCACACACCATCCTGACTTGGAACTATAATCGCCGTTCCTTCACTGTCGCTGGGTCAAAATCCTGGAACTCCCTTCCTAACAGCACTGTGGGTGTACCTACCCCACATGGACTGCAGCAGTTCAAGAAGGCAGCTCACCACCACCTTCTCAAGGGCAATTAGGGATGGGCAATAAATGCTGGCATAGCCAGTGACACCCACATCCCATGAATGAATTTTTAAAAAAATTATAGTTGATGTTTCTGGAGGAGCAAATTCCAGACGTACAGATACTTTCTTGTCCCCGTGTAAAAGATGTTGAATCTGAAATAAATCACTTGTCTGAAGCTGAGAGTTTGTTTCACGTGGATTTGCTCTGAATCCGCTCAAATACTCAGATTCAAAACAGGAAATGACTTCAAGTCTTTGTTAAAATAGCGCAGGGGGATTTTCCCAGGAAAGTGTAAATCACATCACTAAAAACAGCAAAGGCAGGATTTATACCCACTGCTGGTGAGTGAGGACCATACAATGCAGCAAGTATGTTAGATAGCACCGTGTGTACTGAGTGTGTCACATTGCATGGTGTGAGTGTTTCACAATGCACAGTGTGAGTGTGTCAGAATGTGCAGTGTGAAGTGAGTGTGTCAGAATGCACAGTGTGAAGTGAGTGTGTCAGAATGCACTGAGTGTGTGTGTCAGAATGCGCAGTGTGAAGTGAGTGTGTCAGAATGCGCAGTGTGAAGTGAGTGTGTCAGAATGTGCAGTGTGAGTGAGTGTGTCAGAATGCGCAGTGTGAGTGAGTGTGTCAGAATGCACAGTGTGAAGTGAGTGTGTCAGAATGCACTGAGTGTGTGTGTGTCAGAATGTGCAGTGTGAAGTGAGTGTGTCAGAATGCACTGAGTGTGTGTGTGTCAGAATGCGCAGTGTGAAGTGAGTGTGTCAGAATGTGCAGTGTGAGTGAGTGTGTCAGAATGCGCAGTGTGAGTGAGTGTGTCAATGCGCAGTGTGAGTGAGTGTGTCAGAATGTGCAGTGAGTGAGTGTGTCAGAATGCGCAGTGTGAAGTGAGTGTGTCAGAATGTGCGGTGTATGTGAGTGTGTCAGAATGCGCAGTATGAGTGAGTATGTCAGAATGCAGGGTGTGAGTGAGTGTGTCAGAATGTGCAGTGAGTGAGTGTGTCAGAATGCGCAGTGTGTGAGTATGTCAGAATGCGCAGTGTGAGTGAGTGTGTCAGAATGCGCAGTGTGAGTGAGTGTGTCAATGCGCAGTGTGAGTGAGTGTGTCAATGCGCAGTGTGAGTGAGTGTGTCAGAATGTGCAGTGAGTGAGTGTGTCAGAATGCGCAGTGTGAAGTGAGTGTGTCAGAATGTGCGGTGTATGTGAGTATGTCAGAATGCGCAGTATGAGTGAGTATGTCAGAATGCAGGGTGTGAGTGAGTGTGTCAGAACGCACAGTGTGAAGTGAGTGTTTCAAAATGTGCAGTATGAGTGAGTGTGTTAGAATGTGCAGTGTGAGTGAGTGTGTCAGAATGCGCAGTGTGAGTGAGTGTGTCAGAATGTGCAGTGAGTGTGTCAGAATGTGCAATGAGTGTGTCAGAATGTGCAGTGAGTGTGTCAGAATGTGCAGTGAGTGTGTCAGAATGCACTGTGAGTGAGTGTGTCAGAATGCGCAGTGAGTGAGTGTGTCAGAATGCGCAGTGAGTGAGTGTGTCAGAATGCGCAGTGTGAGTAAGCATGTCAGAATGCGCAGTGTGAAGTGAGTGTGTCAGAATTCACTGTGTATGTGAGTGTGTCAATGCGCAGTGTGAGGTGAATGTGTCAGAATGTGCGGTGTGAAGTGAGTGTGTCAGAATGCGCAGTGTGAGTGAGAGTGAAAGAATGCGCGGTGTATGTGATTGTGTCAATGCGCAGTGTGAAGTGAAGGTGTCAGAATGCGCAGAGTGAAGTGAGTGTGTCAGAATGCACATTGTGAGTGAGTGTGTCAAAATGTGCAGTGAGACGTGAGTGTGTCAGAATACGCAGTGTGAGTGTGTCAGAATACGCAGTGTGAGTGTGTTAGAATGTGCAGTGTGAGTGAGTGTGTCAGAATACGCAGTGTGAGTGTGTCAGAATACGCAGTGAGTGAGTGTGTTAGAATGTGCAGTGTGAGTGAGTGTGTTAGAATGCGCAGCGTGAATTGAGTGTGTCAGAATACGCAGCATGAATTGAGTGTGTCAGAATGCACATTGTGAGTGAGTGTGTCAGAATGCGCAGTGTGACGTGAGTGTGTCAGAATGAGCATTGTGAGTGAGTGTCAGAATGCGTGGTGTATGTGAGTGTGTCAATGCACAGTGTGAGTGTGTCAATGCACAGTGTGAGTGTGTCAGAATGCGCAGTGTGAGTGAGAATGTCAGAATGCACAGTGTGAAGTGAGTGTGTCAGAATGCGCGGTGTATATGAGTGTGTCAATGCGCGGTGTAACGTGAGTGTGTCAGAATACGCAGTGTGAGTGTGTGTATCAGAATGTGCAGTGAGTGAGTGTGTTAGAATGCACAGTGTGTGTGTGTATCAGAATTCGTAGTGAGTGAGTGTGTTAGAATGCACAGTGTGAAGTGAGTGTGTCAGAATGCGCAGTGTGAGTGAGAGTGTCAGAATGCGCGGTGTATGTGAGTGTGTCAGAATGCGCAGTGTGAGTGAGAGTGTCAGAATGCGCGGTGTATGTGAGTGTGTCAATGCGCAGTGTGAGGTGAATGTGTCAGAATGCGCAGTGTGAAGTGAGTGTGTCAGAATGCGCAGTGTGAGTGAGAGTGTCAGAATGCGCGGTGTATGTGAGTGTGTCAATGCGCAGTGTGAAGTGAAGGTGTCAGAATGCGCAGAGTGAAGTGAGTGTGTCAGAATGCACATTGTGAGTGAGTGTGTCAAAATGTGCAGTGAGACATGAGTGTGTCAGAATACGCAGTGTGAGTGTGTTAGAATGTGCAGTGTGAGTGAGTGTGTCAGAATACGCAGCGTGAGTGTGTGTATCAGAATGCGCAGTGAGTGAGTGTGTTAGAATGTGCAGTGTGAGTGAGTGTGTTAGAATGCGCAGCGTGAATTGAGTGTGTCAGAATACGCAGCGTGAATTGAGTGTGTCAGAATGCACATTGTGAGTGAGTGTGTCAGAATGCGCAGTGTGACGTGAGTGTGTCAGAATGCGCATTGTGAGTGAGTGTCAGAAAGCGTGGTGTATGTGAGTGTGTCAATGCACAGTGTGAGTGTGTCAGAATGCGCAGTGTGAGTGAGAATGTCAGAATGCACAGTGTGAAGTGAGTGTGTCAGAATGCGCGGTGTAACGTGAGTGTGTCAGAATACGCAGTGTGAGTGTGTGTATCAGAATGCACAGTGTGAGTGTGTGTATCAGAATTCGCCGTGAGTGAGTGTGTTCGAATGCACAGTGTGAGTGTGTGTATCAGAATGCGCAGTGAGTGAGTGTGTTAGAATGCACAGTGTGAGTGAGTGTGTCAGAATGCGCAGTGTGAGTGAGAGTGTCAGAATGTGCAGAGTGAGTGAGCGTGTCAGAATGTTCAGTGTGAAGTGAGTTTAGTTTAGTTTAGAGATACAGCACTGAAACAGGCCCTTCGGCCCACCGAGTCTGTGCCGACCATCAACCACCCATTTATACTAATCCTACACTAATTCCATATTCCTACCACATCCCCACCTGTCCCTATATTTCCCTACCACCTACCTACACTAGGGGCAATTACTAATGGCCAATTTACCTATCAACCTGCAAGTCTTTGGCATGTGGGAGGAAACCGGAGCACCCGGAGAAAACCCACGCAGACACAGGGAGAACTTGCAAACTCCACACAGGCAGTACCCAGAATTGAACCCGGGTCGCTGGAGCTGTGAGGCTGCGGTGCTAACCACTGCGCCACTGTGCCGCAGTGTGTCAGAATGCGCGGTGAGTGAGTGTGTTAGAATGTGCAGTTTGAGTGAGTGTGTCAGAATGTTCAGAGTGAGTGAGTGTGTCAGAAAGCGAGGTGTATGTCAGTGTGTCATAATCTGCAGTGTGAGTGAACCTGTCAGAATGCGCAGTGTGAAGTTATTGTATCAGAATGCACAGTGAGTGAGTGTGTCAGAGAGCGCAGTGTGAAGTTAGTGTGTCAGAATGTGCAGTGTGAAGTTAATGTGTCAGAATGCACAATGTGTGTGTGTCAGAGAGCGCAGTGTGAGTGAGTGTGTCAGAGAGCATAGTGTGAAGTTAGTGTGTCAGAATGTGCAGTGTGAAGTTAGTGTGTCAGAATGCACAGTGTGTGAGTGTGTCAGAGAGTGCAGTGTGAAGTTAGTGTGTCAGAATATGCAGTGTGAAGTTAGTGTGTCAGAATGCACAGTGTGTGAGTGTGTCAGAGAGTGCAGTGTGAAGTTAGTGTGTCAGAATATGCAGTGTGAAGTTAGTGTGTCAGAATGCACAGTGTGTGAGTGTGTCAGAGAGCGCAGTGTGAAGTTAGTGTGTCAGAATGTGCAGTGTGAAGTTAGTGTGTCAGAATGCACAGTGTGTGAGTGTGTCAGAGAGTGCAGTGTGAAGTTAGTGTGTCAGAATATGCAGTGTGAAGTTAGTGTGTCAGAATGCACAGTGTGTGAGTGTGTCAGAGAGCGCAGTGTGAAGTTAGTGTGTCAGAATGTGCAGTGTGAAGTTAGTGTGTCAGAATGCACAATGTGTGAGTGTGTCAGAGAGCGCAGTGTGAAGTTAGTGTGTCAGAATGTGCAGTGTGAAGTTAGTGTGTCAGAATGCACAGTGTGTGAGTGTGTCAGAGAGCACAGTGTGAAGTTAGTGTGTCAGAATGTGCAGTGTGACGTTAGTGTGTCAGAATGCACAGTGTGTGAGTGTGTCAGAGAGCACAGTGTGAAGTTAGTGTGTCAGAATGTGCAGTGTGAAGTTAGTGAGTCAGAATGCACAGTGTGTGAGCATGTCAGAGAGCGCAGTGTGAAGTTAGTGTGTCAGAATGCACAGTGTGTGAGTGTGTCAGAGAGCGCAGTGTGAAGTTAGTGTGTCAGAGAGCGCAGTGTGAAGTTAGTGTGTCAGAATGTGCAGTGTGAAGTAAGTGTGTCAGAATACTCGGTGTGAGTGAGTGCATTACAATGCACAGTGTGAGTGTGTCAGAATGCACGGTGTGAGTGAGTGTGTCAGAATGCACGGTGTGAGTGAGTGTGTCAGAATGTGCAGTGTGAAGTAAGTGTGTCAGAATACTCGGTGTGAGTGAGTGTGTCAGAATGCACACTGTGCTGCAATTATAACTGGCTGTCTTTCCCTTGCAGTTTCACACCACGATGCTGACATCAGTTTTAACTGCAGTTTCATCGACTCTCCCTCTGCTGCCTGGGACTCGGTGTCTTTCTCCTCCTTTGAGACAGATGACGAGGAGCCTGTGTACTGTGTACCCCCTCAGGAAGGTGAGGAGAGGTGCTGGGGTGACAGCAAACCCCAGAACACACACAATGGCAATGCTGAACTCAAACCCAACATGTTAACTGGGAGCAATGTAAACCCCCTCACAGGCACTGCAGTAGTCAGCCAATCATGGGGACAAGATTCATCCCCATGAGAAGGGCAAGGGCAACAAAAAGATAATCCCGGAATTGGGGATTGCAACCATGAAAAATGATGAAGGAATTTGTGTCTCTCTCATGTGGAAAGGAGGTTTCTAAATGTGAGAATGTTCCTGGATTTGTCAAAGATAATTGAGGCACGTTGTTCCCTGTGTGAAAGGGTTCAAATCCCAGTGAGAGTCAGCACCTAAGAGGCCGGTGAGCCTTACGTCAGTGGTAGGGAAACTATTAGAGAGGATTATTCGGGACAGGATTTTCTCCCATTTGGAAACAAACAAACTTATTAGCGAGAGGCTGCATGGTTTTGTGAAGGGGAGGTCGTGTCATACTAATTTGATTGAGTATTTTGAGGAAGTGACGCAGATGATTGATGAGGGAAGGGCAGTGGATGTTATCTATATGGACTTTAGTAAAGCCTTTGACAAGGTCCCTCATGGCAGACTGGTACAAAAGGTGAAGTCACACGGGATCAGAGGTGAGCTGGCAAGATGGATACAGAACTGGCTCAGTCACAGAAGACAGAGGGTAGCAGTGGAAGGGTGCTTTTCTGAATGGAGGGATGTGACTAGTGGTGTTCCGCAGGGATCAGTGCTGGGACCTTTGCTGTTTGTAGTATATATAAATGATTTGGAGGAAAATGTAGCTGGTCTGATTAGTAAGTTTGTGGACGACACAAAGGTTGGTGGAGTTGCGGATAGTGATGAGGATTGTCAGAGGATACAGCAAGATATAGATTGGTTGGAGACTTGGGCGGAGAAATGGCAGATGGAGTTTAATCCGGACAAATGTGAGATAATGCATTTTGACAGGTCTAATGCAGGTGGGAAGTATACAGTAAATGGCAGAACCCTTAGGAGTATTGACAGACAGAGAGATCTGGGCGTACAGGTTCACAGGTCACTGAAAGTGGCAACGCAGGTGGATAAGGTAGTCAAGAAGGCATACGGCATGCTTGCCTTCATTGGTCGGGGCATAGAGTATAAAAATTGGCAAGTCATGTTGCAGCTGTACAGAACTTTAGTTAGGCCACGCTTAGAATATTGCGTGCAATTCTGGTCTCCACACTACCAGAAGGACGTGGAGGCTTTGGAGAGGGTACAGAGGAGGTTTACCAGGATGTTGCCTGGTCTGGAGGGCATTAGCTATGAGGAGAGGTTGGAAAAACTCGGATTGTTTTCACTGGAACGACGGAGGTGGAGGGGCGACATGATGGAGGTTTACAAAGTTATGAGCGGCATGGACAGAGTGGATAGTCAGAAGCTTTTTCCCAGGGTGGAAGAGTCAGTTACTAGGGGACATAGGTTCAAGCTGCGAGGGGCAAAGTTTAGAGGGGATGTGTGAGGCAAGTTTTTTTACACAGAGGGTGTTGAGTGCCTGGAACTTGCTGCCAGGGGAGGTGGTGGAAGCAGATACGATAGTAACGTTTAAGAGACATCTTGACAAATACATGAATAGGATGGGAATAGAGGGATATGGGACCCGGAGCTGCAGAAGGTGTAAGTTTAGGCAGGCATCAAGATCGGCGCAGGGTTGGAGGGCCGAATGGCCTGTTCCTGTGCTGTACTGTTCTTTGTTCTTTGTTCTTCAGGAACTGTCTCCCAGTGAGAATCAGCACCTTCAGGAGCTGCATCCCAGTGAGAGTCAGCACCTTCAGGAACTGTCCCCCAGTGAGAGTCAGCACCTTCAGGAACTGTCCCCCAGTGAGAGTCAGCACCTTCAGGAACTGTCCCCCAGTGAGTGTCAGCAATTTTAGGAACTGTATCCCAGTGAGAGTCAGCACCTTCAGGAACTGAATCCCAGTGAGAGTCAGCACCTTCAGGAGCTTTCTCCCAGTGAGAGTCAGCACCTTCAGGAACTGTCCCCCAGTGAGAGTCAGCACCTTCAGGAACTGTCCCCCAGTGAGAGTCAGCACCTTCAGGAACTGTCCCCCAGTGAGAGTCAGCACCTTCAGGAACTGTCCCCCAGTGAGAGTCAGCACCTTCAGGAACTGTACCCCAGTAAGAGTCAGCACCTTCAGGAACTGTCCCCCAGTGAGAATCAGCACCTTCAGGAACTGTCTCCCAGTGAGAATCAGCACCTTCAGGAACTGTCCCCCAGTGAGAATCAGCACCTTCAGGAACTGTCCCCCAGTGAGAATCAGCACCTTCAGGAACTGTCCCCCAGTGAGATTCAGCACCTTCAGGAACTGTCCCCCAGTGAGAATCAGCACCTTCAGGAACTGTCCCCCAGTGAGATTCAGCACCTTCAGGAACTGTCTCCCAGTGAGAATCAGCACCTTCAGGAACTGTCCCCCAGTGAGAATCAGCACCTTCAGGAACTGTCCCCCAGTGAGAATCAGCACCTTCAGGAACTGTCCCCCAGTGAGATTCAGCACCTTCAGGAACTGTCCCCCAGTGAGAATCAGCACCTTCAGGAACTGTCTCCCAGTGAGAATCAGCACCTTCAGGAACTGTCCCCCAGTGAGAATCAGCACCTTCAGGAACTGTCCCCCAGTGAGAATCAGCACCTTCAGGAACTGTCCCCCAGTGAGATTCAGCACCTTCAGGAACTGTCCCCCAGTGAGAGTCAGCCCCTTCAGGAACTGTCCCCCAGTGAGATTCAGCACCTTCAGGAACTGTCCCCCAGTGAGATTCAGCACCTTCAGGAACTGTCCCCCAGTGAGAGTCAGCACCTTCAGGAACTGTCCCCCAGTGAGAATCAGCACCTTCAGGAACTGTCCCCCAGTGAGTGTCAGCACCTTCAGGAACTGTATCCCAGTGAGAGTCAGCACCTTCAGGAAGTGTATCCCAGTGAGAGTCAGCACCTTCAGGAAGTGTATCCCAGTGAGAGTCAGCACCTTCAGGAACTGTCCCCCAGTGAGATTCAGCACCTTCAGGAACTGTCCCCCAGTGAGAGTCAGCAACTTCAGGAACTGTCCCCCAGTGAGAGTCAGCACCTTCAGGAACTGTCCCCCAGTGAGAGTCTGCACCTTCAGGAACTGTCCCCAGTGAGATTCAGCACCTTCAGGAACTGTCCCCCAGTGAGAGTCAGCACCTTCAGGAACTGTCCCCCAGTGAGAGTCAGCACCTTCAGGAACTGTCCCCCAGTGAGATTCAGCACCTTCAGGAACTGTCCCCCAGTGAGATTCAGCACCTTCACGAACTGTCCCCCAGTGAGATTCAGCACCTTCAGGAACTGTCCCCCAGTGAGAGTCATCACCTTCAGGAACTGTCCCCCAGTGAGATTCAGCACCTTCAGGAACTGTCCCCCAGTGAGAGTCAGCACCTTCAGGAACTGTCCCCCAGTGAGAGTCAGCACCTTCAGGAACTGTCCCCCAGTGAGAGTCAGCACCTTCAGGAACTGTCCCCCAGTGAGAGTCTGCACCTTCAGGAACTGTCCCCCAGTGAGATTCAGCACCTTCAGGAACTGTCCCCCAGTGAGAGTCAGCACCTTCAGGAACTGTCCCGCAGTGAGAGTCAGCACCTTCAGGAACTGTCCCCCAGTGAGAGTCTGCACCTTCAGGAACTGTCCCCCAGTGAGAGTCAGCACCTTCAGGTACTGTCACCCAGTGAGAGTCTGCACCTTCAGGAACTGTCCCCAGTGAGATTCAGCACCTTCAGGAACTGTCCCCCAGTGAGATTCAGCACCTTCAGGAACTGTCCCCCAGTGAGAGTCATCACCTTCAGGAACTGTCCCCCAGTGAGATTCAGCACCTTCAGGAACTGTCCCCCAGTGAGATTCAGCACCTTCACGAACTGTCCCCCAGTGAGATTCAGCACCTTCAGGAACTGTCCCCCAGTGAGAGTCATCACCTTCAGGAACTGTCCCCCAGTGAGATTCAGCACCTTCAGGAACTGTCCCCCAGTGAGAGTCAGCACCTTCAGGAACTGTCCCCCAGTGAGAGTCAGCACCTTCAGGAACTGTCCCCCAGTGAGAGTCAGCACCTTCAGGAACTGTCCCCCAGTGAGAGTCTGCACCTTCAGGAACTGTCCCCCAGTGAGATTCAGCACCTTCAGGAACTGTCCCCCAGTGAGAGTCAGCACCTTCAGGAACTGTCCCGCAGTGAGAGTCAGCACCTTCAGGAACTGTCCCCCAGTGAGAGTCTGCACCTTCAGGAACTGTCCCCCAGTGAGAGTCAGCACCTTCAGGTACTGTCCCCCAGTGAGTGTCATCACCTTCAGGAACTGTCCCCCAGTGAGATTCAGCACCTTCAGGAACTGTCCCCCAGTGAGAGTCAGCACCTTCAGGAACTGTCCCCCAGTGAGAGTCTGCACCTTCAGCAACTGTCCCCCAGTGAGAGTCTGCACCTTCAGCAACTGTCCCCCAGTGAGAGTCAGCACCTTCAGGAACTGTCCCCCAGTGAGATTCAGCACCTTCAGGAACTGTCCCCCAGTGAGATTCAGCACCTTCAGGAACTGTCCCCCAGTGAGTGTCAGCACCTTCAGGAACTGTCCCCCAGTGAGATTCAGCACCTTCAGGAACTGTCCCCCAGTGAGAGTCAGCACCTTCAGGAACTGTCCCCCAGTGAGATTCAGCACCTTCAGCAACTGTCCCCCAGTGAGAGTCAGCACCTTCAGGAACTGTCCCCCAGTGAGATTCAGCACCTTCAGGAACTGTCCCCCAGTGAGATTCAGCACCTTCAGGAACTGTCCCCCAGTGAGTGTCAGCACCTTCAGGAACTGTCCCCCAGTGAGATTCAGCACCTTCAGGAACTGTCCCCCAGTGAGAGTCAGCACCTTCAGGAACTGTCCCCCAGTGAGAGTCAGCACCTTCAGGAACTGTCCCCCAGTGAGAGTCAGCACCTTCAGGAATTGTCCCCCAGTGAGAGTCAGCGCCTTCAGGAACTGTCCCCCAGTGAGAGTCAGCACCTTCAGGAACTGTCCCCCAGTGAGATTCAGCACCTTCAGGAACTGTATCCCAGTGAGAGTCAGCACCTTCAGGAATTGTCCCCCAGTGAGAGTCAGCACCTTCAGGAACTGTCCCCCAGTGAGATTCAGCACCTTCAGGAATTGTCCCCCAGTGAGATTCAGCACCTTCAGGAATTGTCCCCCAGTGAGAGTCAGCACCTTCAGGAATTGTCCCCCAGTGAGAGTCAGCACCTTCAGGAACTGTCCCCCAGTGAGATTCAGCACCTTCAGTGCTGTTGCCAGGTGTATAAACTAAGAATCAGTTAAGATGATGAGATATGTATTTGAATATTTATCCTCTCTTTCAGGCTGTGGTTTTCTGGCTCCTGCGGGTGGATTTCAGGAGTTAAGTTCCCGGTGTAACTACTTCCCAGCGGAACAGGCGGATTTAAGCAGTGAGCATGGGCTGCAGCCATTGTCCATTCCCAGAACGTCCAGTATCGTGAAGGCTAAGAGACCCTCCGTCTCGTTTGCAGAAGGGACAAAATTTGGCCCTGAAGTGAGGCGGGGGTCCATGCCAGAGAGCAGGGTCATTCCCACCATGAACACACAGAGGAAAAGGAAGCTGTCGTGTACACTCAGTAAACTGACACCCATCCGGTCAGAGCCTGGAGCAAGTGATAGTCCCCCTGTCGTCTGCCAGCCCTATGAGTGCACCAACCTGCCTGGTGTTTACCCAGAGACTGAGGCCCTCCCCCGCCCCTGTAAACCCTCTGCCAGGACCAGAGCTGGTGAACACAGGTGCACCTCATCCACAACCAAGAAAGCCTCTCCGGCACGGGAGCGCGAGGAGATGTTGGTGACCTCTGGTGACCCAAAGGTCGCTGCCAACGATCAGAAGGTGACGACTGTCTATGTAATGGCGGGAGAAGCAAAGAGATCGTCTAAAATCTGGGGGAGCTCAGCGGACGGAATCGGAGTTGGCACTGTTCAGGCAATGCTGAGAAGATTCGGTAGCTTCCCGAAACAGCGATCAAGTCCCAAAGAGGAATTAAGACCCAGATCCCGTGGAGAGAATATCTCCAAAGTCCATCGCAAGCTGGCTGCCCTGCACAGAAACTGCAAACACCAGTCACCAGACAACATGGCAGCCTGTGCAGATGAGCTGAAGAGATCCAAGGAGAATTCCCTTTCCAGATTCCCCATCATACCGTCTAGTGCCACACAGCAAACTCAAGCAGTAAGCAATGCCACCTTGACTAAGAAACCACTTATCCCAACAACCCCCATCCTTAGGAAGCTGGTGGCCAACGTGGCAGAGGACACGGAGAATAGACTGGACATGATACCCAGTCCCGCCCAAAGGGACAACCCTCCTGAACAGGACGGAGAGGACGGACACCAGGGATGTGAGGACATACCCACTGAGGAAGCAAACCAGGAAATCCAATGAGAAACTAGTTCAAGCTGTGAAGCTTCATACTCATGCACAGAGCAGAGAGTTCAGCAACCCAGCACTGCAAGCAAAATGGAAAGAACGGGATTCAACCCTGAACCTGACTTAGTCACGGAAGCAAAGCTTCCACCCTTGACAGTGGGATTGTTAAAGGTTCCTCAGGATAGGAATCTTAAAACATTGAGATAGATCAGAGAGATTAGGAAGATGGAGGGAGGCTTTGGGAGATATCAAACATTACTATAGAGCTTGTTGGAAATGATGTATTATGTTTAACACAGATGTAAATAACAACTTTTTAATGGGATTGGCCTGAGGGAAACAGAGAGGCTAATCACACTCATTGAGAAATTGCACTTACTTTATTCAAATATGTCAGCATTCTACACCGAACATTCAGTTCCATTGATCTCAACCCTCAAACTCCCTTCTCCTCATATCCCTCAATCCCATCCTTCTTCTCCCCATATCCCTCAATCCCACCCCCCTTCTCTCCATATCCCTCAATCCCACCCCCCTTCTCCCCATATCCCTCAATCCCACCCCCCTTCTCTCCATATCCCTCAATACCACCCCCCTTCTCCCCATATCCCTCAATCCCACCCCCCTTCTCTCCATATCCCTCAATCCCACCCCCCTTCTCCCCATATCCCTCAATCCCACCCCCCTTCTCCCCATATCCCTCAATCCCACCCCCCTTCTCCCCATATCCCTCAATCTCATCCCCTTCTCCCCATATCCCTCAATCCCATCCCCTTCTCCCCAAATCCCTCAATCCCAAACCCTTCTCCCCATATACCTCAATCAAATCCCCTTCTCCCCATATCCCTCGATCCCACCTACCATTTGCATATGTTGCACCTTTTAACATCTCAGGACATCCCAACTCACTTTGCAGTCAATATTTTTGAAGTGTAGTCATTGTTGTAATGTCTGAAGTGCACAGCATGATCCCACAAACAGCAATGTGATAATGACCTGATCATCTTTGTTATTGATGTGGTTGAGGGGTAAACGTTGTCTAGGAAACCGGGGAGAAACTCCACTGCCCTTCTTCCAGTAGTGGCCGTGGGATCTTTTACATCCACCTGAGAGGGCAGAGGGGACCTCACTTTAACATCTCATCTGAAAGATGGCATCCCCAACAGTGCAGCACTCCCTCAGTACTGACCTTCTGACAGTGCAGCACTCCCTCAGTACTGACCCTCCGACAGTGCAGCACTCCCTCAGTACTGACCTTCTGACAGTGCAGCACTCCCTCAGTACTGACCCTCCGACAGTGCAGCACTCCCTCAGTACTGACCTTCTGACAGTGCAGCACTCCCTCAGTACTGACCTTCTGACAGTGCAGCACTCCCTCAGTACTGACCCTCCGACAGTGCAGCACTCCCTCAGTACTGACCTTCTGACAGTGCAGCACTCCCTCAGTACTGACCTTCTGACAGTGCAGCACTCCCTCAGTACTGACCCTCTGACAGTGCAGCACTCCCTCAGTACTGACCCTCTGACAGTGCAGCACACCCTCAGTACTGACCTTCTGACAGTGCAGCACTCCCTCAGTACTGACCCTCCCATAGTGCAGCACTCCCTCAGTACTAACCCTCCGACAGTGCAGCACTCCCTCAGTAATGACCCTCTGACAGTGCAGCACTCCTTCAGTACTGCCCTCCGACAGTGTAGCTCTCCCTCAGTACTGACCTTCCGACAGTGCAGCGCTCCCTCAGTAATGACCTTCCGACAGTGCAGCGCTCCCTCAGTAATGACCCTCTAACAGTGCAGCGTTCCCTCAGTACTGGCCCTCCGACAGTGCAGCGCTCCCTCAGTACTGACCCTCCGACAGTGTAGCTCTCCCTCAGTACTGCCCCTCCGAGTGTCGCTCTCCCTCAGTACTGCCCCTCCGACAGTGCAGCACTCCCTCAGTACTGCCCCTCCGACAGTGCAGCACTCCCTCAGTACTGACCCTCCGACAGTGTAGTGCCCCCTCAGTACTGACCCTCCGACAGTGCAGCGCTCCTTCAGTACTGACCCTCCGACAGTGCAGCACTCCCTCAGTACTGACCCTCCGACAGTGCAGCACTCCCTCAGTACTGACCCTCCGACAGTGCAGTACTCCCTCAGTACTGGCCCTCCTACAGTGCAGCACTCCCTCAGTACTGGCCCTCCTGCAGTGCAGCACTCCCTCAGTACTAGCCCTCCGACAGTGCAGCACTCCCTCAGTACTGCCCCTCCGACAGTGCAGCACTCCCTCAGTACTGCCCCTCCGACAGTGCAGCACTCCCTCAGTACTGACCCTCCGACAGTGCAGCGCCCCCTCAGTACTGGCCCTCCGACAGTGCAGCGCTCCTTCAGTACTGACCCTCCGACAGTGCAGCACTCCCTCAGTACTGACCCTCCGACAGTGCAGCGCTCCTTCAGTACTGACCCTCCGACAGTGCAGCGCTCCTTCAGTACTGACCCTCCGACAGTGCAGCGCTCCTTCAGTACTGACCCTCCGACAGTACAGCACTCCTTCAGTACTGGCCCTCCGACAGTGCAGCACTCCCTCAGTACTGGCCCTCCTACAGTGCAGCGCTCCTTCAGTACTGACCCTCCGACAGTACAGTACTCCCTCAGTACTACACTGGAGTATCTGCCTGGATTATGTTCTCAAGTCTCTGGAGTGAGACTCAAATTGACTACCTTCTGTCTCAGAGGCTAAAGAGAGAGAGAGAGACACACACACACACTAAGCTACAGCTGACACTACCCTCAGTCTCTCCAGGTTATCTGGATTCTCTGGGCTCTTGCATCCTGGGATGGTGCAGCTGTTGTTGTCTGAGCTCCTTCCAAGGCCACCGAGAGAGGAAAAAAACACTATTCCCAGTGCTAAAAATAACAATGCTGCCAGACCTGCCTCCAAAACTATCAAGGAGCCTCCTGTTGGCATGAAGTGAGTGAGTCTGTACTGGAATCCCAGCGGTACAGGGGCAATGGTGATTTCACAACATCCAGTCCAGATTCCCATTGTCACAAGAGACGTTCTGGTGTAAGGCACTGAATTATCTCATCCTTTGTTTCAAAGGCAGGTTAACCCTGAATTTAAAGTAATTTTATACTCCTAGGAGTTTAGATGAAATGATTTTGATTAAAAAGGATCTGTGTTTTAGGTGGTTTATTATCGTATTTACCTCTGTCTTCTCCAGGGCAATTCGGGACGGGCAATAAATGCTGGCCCTGCATCCCATGAATGAATAAAAACAAAATTGAAGTTTTCTGTCGCTATCAGTTTAAAATGTTCCAAATTATCCCAGTTATTTATTTCCTGCTTGCTTCTTCGAAACCCTCTCCCTCTGTGTTCCGGAGATTCCGTGCACTCTCTCCTCAGTAAATCCGACAAATGTTTTGCAAATTAAATAAATGCTTTTATATGGAAATTAAAAACACACCAATAAAGTTACCACTTAACCTCTAGAAAGTATCTTTGCAGAATAGCCACAGAATATTCCCAGCTCCTGGGTTTTTCATGGTGTGACCATTATATTCCCAAAAGAGACCAAAAATCCTAACCGTCTGATTCCGCACTTGGAACTGTTCAATCAAATCATTCAGGCTGTAACTGGGCAGCAAAAGACCTCAGAACCCAGCAGACCACCTTCTTTATCCCACCAGCACCTCCCCACTCCCCCTGCATTGTCCCAGCTCACCTTCCCCGCACACCCCCTCCCCACTACCCCCTTCCCCCCCATCTACCAACCCCCACCACCTGCCCGACTCCCAGAGGCTACTGGATTATCATAAAAACTGACCTGGTTCACTCATGTCCTTTAGGGAAGGAAATCTGCTGTCCTTACCTGATCTGGCCTACATGTGACTCCAGACCCACAGCAATGTGGTTGACTCTTAACTATCCTCTGAAATGGCCCAGCAAGCCACTCAGTTTAAGGGCAACAAATGCTGGCCTTGCCAGCGATGCCCACATCCTGTGAATGAATCAAAACAGACCTTGCCACCGATCCATCCAGAGTAAAGGTAGATAAATGGAATTGAGGTGCAGATCGGCCATGGTGTAATGAGTGATAGAACAGGATGGAGGGGCTGAATGGCCCCTTCCTATTTTATTATTGATGTTTCAAGTACCCAGCAAGAACGGTAGAAGGTGAACTCGATGGACCTTGGGCTTATTTCATCCTGAATTCACCGTGTTCCTAAGAGGGAAAAAGCAGGAAACGCAGGATTTTATCAATACGGACACGAGTATATTTAGCTGAGGACCCAGAATCCAGTGGAGAAATTGTGGGAAAGGCCACAAAGTAGCCGGGACTTCGGGAGAAGTGATTTTTTGGTGGTGAACAGGCAGGAACATCCTGAGTTTCCCGTTGGAGGAATTTCCCGGCACCGTTTCTGCATCACTAATACACTGGAAACTGCGAGGAAACTCAGCCCCCCTCAAACTCTCAGAATAAATTATTACAAAACACATAATGAAGGGTTACATTTATTTCAGAGCTTCGATTAACAGCTGATCACAAAGTGACAGAATTACATTACAGTCAGTAACACTTCCTTATACATTAAATAGCGATGGGATTTTCACTCAATCACTCACATAATCTTACACTAACTCTCACACTCACACTCACACTCACATACTTACACTCACTCACATACTCTCACACTCACACTCACACTCACACTCACATACTTACACTCACTCACATACTCTCACACTCACACTCACACTCACACACACACTCACATACTTACACTCACTCACATAATCTCACACTCACTCACACTCACACTCACATACTTACACCCACTCATATACTCTCACACTAACTCTCACACTTACTCACACACACTCACTCACATACTTTCTCCCACTCACATACTCTCTCACACACACACTCACTCACATAGTCTCACACTAATTCTCACACTCACTCAATCACATTCACTCACTCACTCATTCACTCACACTCACTCACTAACGCTCACACACACACTCATTCATACTCACACACTCACTCATATTCACTTTCTCACTCACACATGCACTTACACTCACATTCACACACTCATTCACACATACAAACGTACTCACACACACACACAGAAACACACTCATGCTCACATTCACACACACATGCACTCACACCCATAGAGACACACAAACTCATTTGCACACTCACACACTGTTACGAGAGTACTTCTTTTTCTTTTGTAAAATATGTTTTTAAGGACTTATGGGGCGGCACAGTGGCGCAGTGGTTAGCACCGCAGCCTCACAGCTCCAGCGACCCGGGTTCAATTCTGGGTACTGCCTGTTTGGAGTTTGCAAGTTCTCCCTGTATCTGCGTGGGTTTTCTCCGGGTGCTCCGGTTTCCTCCCACATGCCAAAAGACTTGCAGGTTGATAGGTAAATTGGCCATTATAAATTGCCCCTAGTATAGGTAGGTGGTAGGGGAATAAAAGGGCAGGTGAGGATGTGGTAGGAATATGGGATTAGTGTAGGATTAGTATAAATGGGTGGTTGATGGTCGGCACAGACTCGGTGGGCCGAAGGGCCTGTTTCAGTGCTGTATCTCTAAATAAAATAAAATAAATAAACTAAATAAATAGTTGAATTATGGACATTGATTCATCTGGAATTTTGAAAAGACACTGAACTTTGTGTTTTTTTAAAAAAAGTCACCAGAAGGTTTAGCTTGTAAACATATCTTACTGGAAGGCAGCTGTCTGTGGATAATCACCCAGCAGAGGTTGTTTTTGACTTGGGGAGATGTTTACAAAGAAGTGACAGGCCAAGAATTATAGAGGTCAGGAGGCTTGACTTGAACTGATGCAAAAGGCAGTGGTTTTTGCCTGCCAAAGAAGACCCAGCTCATCTCTCTCTTGAAAAGAAATCCTACATTTCCAGTGTGCCCGTTTCCTATTTCCAACTGTATTTGAAGAAACCCTGCATATCGAATGTGTGAGAACTGAACCCTTGTTGCTACATTTCTGCTGTAAGGCCTATCTGAAGCCTCTGGTGCTGCATTTCTTGGAAAATCTGCCCAAACTGATCTTCAACATTGCCTGGAAAGAACTGTTCTAGGAAGATCCCAGTGGCAGCCGTCTGTATGTGCTTGGGATGCCAAACCAAAATCAAGGACGAGTATTTCATCTCAGTGATTTTTTTTGTTTTCTTTGTAACAGCGCTATAAACAAAAGCCCCTTTGATTTTTCCAGTTAACTGGTGTGTGTATATGGGGGAGGGGCTAAGATATATAAGGGGCTTTAATATTTTAATCTGTTTGTATGTTTTACTTCATTACTGGTTAAGACTTATTTATAATAAACTGATAATTTTGTTGTTTATTAAAGAAACCTGGTTGGTGTATTTTATTCTGGGGAAAATAGAGTCTATGATTGACTGTATCTGTATGTGGGAAAATGTAAATATATGTTGTAACCTGTGGAGAAGTGGGACTAGAATTAGCAGTGCACTCCTCCCACCTCAGTCATAATAATATACACACACAGATACACTCACACTCATTTGCACACACATACACTCATGCGCCTCACTCAGACACACACAGTGACGCGCACACTCACTCAATTGCACACTCACCGAGACATTCACGCACTCACACACACACAGACATACACTCATTCACTCACATACACTCATACATGCACATACACTCACTCATACAGCCAAACATGGACAAAAGAGCTGAATTCAAGAGGTGAGGTGGGAGTGACTGCCCTTGACATCAAGGCAGCATTTGACTGAGTATGGCATCAAGGAGCCCGAGCAAATCTAGAGTCAATGGGAATCAGGGGGACCATGTCTCGTAACAGCAATAGGACCTTCACTCACTCACTCACACACAATTACACTCACTCACACGCACACATTCAGTCACTCACACACACACAGACACACAAGCACTGTCAGATACACACACATTGTCTAGTTCAAAAGCAAGCTGACCTCCAGTCAGCTTTTCTCTCTTTTACGGGTTTACCCATCAGAGATGAGGGTGAGTCAGTGCAGGGGAAGGGTGCACCTTGCAGATGCAGCAGCAACAACAACTTGCATTTATATAGCACCTTTAACCTAGTAACAACTCTGCCAGGTGCTTCTCAGCAGCATTAATCAGGCAAATACTTGACACTGAGCCACATAGGGAGATATTAGGACAAAGAGGTAGGTTTTAAGGAGCGTCTGAAAGGCGGAGAGAGAGAGAGACAGGGAGGTTCAGGGAGGGAATTCCAAAATGTATACCTAACATTCCACAGAAATGTAGAACAGTGAAAAGATGCAGAGCAAAGCTCCTTGTACTCTGTCCAGAACTGAGCCCAGACACTGCTGCAGTCTGAGCACTACATCTCCCCGACCAGTTATTCCCACGTACTCTTTCATCAGTGCTAAACTATTGGTAACTTCCTCCTGTGGGATAACACCCACTTGTGTCCACCAGAATTCAATTTAAAACAAAATCTGGAATTAAAGTTCTGGTCCCAGTAAAAGTGATCATGAAGCTGTCCTATTGTTATAAAAACCCATCTGGTTCACTAATGTCCTTTCGGGAAGGAAATCTGCTGTCCTTCCCTGGTCTGGTCTACATGTGACTCCAGACCCACAGCAATGTGGTTGACTCATAAATAAAAACATAAAGTGCTGGAAATGCTCAGCAGGTCAGGCAGCATCTGTGGAGAGAGGAGGAGAGTTCGCGTTTCAGGTCAGTGACCCATCACCAGATCTGAAACATTAACTCTGCTTCTCTCTTCACAGATGCTGCCAGACCTGCTGAGTATTTCCAGCACTTTATGTTTTTATTTCAGATTTCCAGCATCTACAGTATTTTATTTTAGTGGTTGACTCTTAACTGCATTCAGGACAATTAGGATGAGTAATAAATATTAACTTGTCAAGAATATATTAAAATCGCATCTTCTATCTACTGCAAGATCTGACTTCTATTTAAAAAGTTCCGAAAGTTTTCACCTCAATGACAGACACTGAAATAATACAGAGATCATCAGGTAGGCTGTAAACATTTATTGATTATTCAGTGCAATAAGTTTTAATTCAATCTTTTCCAAACTATGCAACATAAGTGGGACGTTCTGAGTGAGATCTCTGTTATTCGCGATATTTGGTCTTTAAGAGTGTGAAATCCCGGACCACTTTATTCAGATAGGTCTCCAGGTCCCTGAAGATGATATAACCTTGCAGCTTGCTGTGCCAATTGTATTCTGGGTTCAGGACATTGTTGGGGAGAGTCAGCTCCAAGGGATCTGGTGACGTGCTGTTCAAGGCTGAGATCTGGAAACACACAAATAATAAAGAGTCTAAATGGGGTAGAGGGGCAAAGCGATCGGCGATATAGATTCACAGATCAATAAAAGTAAAGACTCAGGTTAATGAGGCCACTGATAAAAAACAAATCAAGCACTGGGGTTCATTTCCAGAGGAATAGAATTGAAAAGCTGTAATGTTACATTAAACCTGTATAGAACTTCGGTCAGACCATACTGAGAGCACTATGAACAGTTCTTGTCTCTATTATATGAAGGATATAGAAGCATCAGAATTATACCAGAACTGAGAGCTTATAATATCAGGAACGATTGAACAGGCTGGGACTGTTTCCTCTAGAAAACAGAAAACTGAGGGGAGTCTGATTGAGGCCTTTAAAATGATGGAAGGGGATCGATAGGGTTGGCACAGAGATGATGGTTCCACTTGCGGGCAAGATCAGAATTGTAAGAATTCAGGAGAAACTTCTTTAAGCAGAGAATAAAAGAAGGACTTGTATTTATATAGCGCCTTGCATGACCACCAGATGTCCCAATGTGTTTTACAGCCAATGAAGTACTTTTCAAATTGTAGTCACTGTTGTAATATAGGAAACACGGCAGCCAGTGTGTGCACAGCAAGATCCCACAAACAGCAATGTGATAATGACCAGATAATCTGTACTTGTGATGTTGGTTGAGGGATAAATATTGGCCGGGACACCGGGGAGAATTCCCCTGCTCTTCTTGGAAGTGCCATGGGATCTTTTGCATCCACCAGAGCAGGCAGATAGGGCCTTGGTTTAAAGTCTCATTCAAAAGACAGCACCTCCGACAGTGCAGCACTCCCTCTGTACTGCACTGGAATGTCAGCCTTGATTTTTGTGCTCAAGCCCTGGAGTGGGACTTAAACCTGGAACCATGTGACACAGAGGCTAAAGAGAGAGAGAGGATATTGAAACACCGGAGAAAGTGCATAATGATTTACAAGGATGATCCCAGAACTGAGAGGTTATCACGATCAGAGAAGATTGAACAGGCTGGGGTTCTTTCCTCTAGATGTTTCCACTTGTTGGGGAAACCAGAACTAGGAGTCATAAATAAAAGATAGTCATTAATAAATCCAATCAGGAATTCAGGAGAAACTTCTTTCCCCAGAGAGTGGTGAGAATGTGGAACTCGCTACCATAGGGAGTGACTGAGGTGAATAGTTTCGATACATTTAAGAGGAAGCTGGGTAAACACATGAGGGAGAAAGGAATAGATGGATATGGTGATAGGGTGAGATGAAGAGGGTGGGACCGAATGACTTGTTTCAGAGCTGTAAATTCTATGCAATTAAATACATTTCTCCACAGCTCAGTTCTGTTCTCATTGCTGGCTTTAGCAGCAAGGAATATTTTATTTTGCACTCTTCTTCTGTATATTCTGCAGTGAGTAACTCACCTCCTGCCTCCCCAAAGCCTGTCCACCATCTACAAGGCACAAGTCAGGAGTGTGATGGAATACTCTCCACTTGTCTGGATGGGTGCAGCTCCAACAACACTCAAGAAGCTCGACACCATCCAGGACAAAGCAGCCCGCTAGATTGGCACCCCATCCGCCACCTTCAACATTCACTCCCTCCACCACTGACGCACAGTGGCAGCAGTGTGTACCATCTAGAAGATGCACTGCAGCAACTCACCAAGGCTCCTTTGACAGCACCTTCCAAACCCGTGACCTCTACCAACTAGAAGGACAAAGGTAGCAGACTGCGGTCTTATGACATATGTATCCCTCCATGGCCTCCCACCTCTGTAACCACCTCCAGCCCTTACAACCCTCTGAGACCCCTGTGCTTGTCCAATTCCGGTCTCACGAGCATCCCCAATTTTAATCACTCCACCATTGGGGACCGTGCCTTCTGCTGCCTGGGACCTAAGCTCTGGAATTCCCTCCCTAAACCTCTCCACCTCTCTCCTGCTTTGAAACACTCCTTGAGAACTACCTCATTGGTCAAGCTTTTCAACAGCTGTCCTAATACCTCCTTATGTAGCTCAGTGACAAATTTTGTTTGATAACGCCCCTGTGAAAAGCCTTGGGATATTTTGCTATGCAAAAGACTCTATAGAAATGTTGTTGTTATTTGTGCCCCCATTGCAATTTCAAGGTACAAGTGGGGTTGAGCCTGTGCTGGCTCCATGTGTTTGTACCTGGTGGTCCTGTTAATATTAATTAATTCATACTCTTCCTTCATGCTCTTTGCTTGGAGAATTGTGTGAAATAGTGGAAAGATTCTCAAGGTGATTAACAGTCTGATGGGTCATGCTGTGAATATTCCTTCCATAGCCAGGATCATCTTTATACCAGCCGAAAGAGGGGGTTACTCCTGGAGGGAGGGAGGGTTTTATGGACCCCATAATCCATATGGTGAGGGGGTCATGCCACCCACTGGGACTGCGTAGCCCACTGGATTCAACCTGGAATTCTGGTCTCAACTCGCCAGGAGTGTCTAAAGCAGGGATTTACCCAGGACCTTCTGACTGGAAGATAGGAATATTCCCACTGAGCCAGAGGCTCAAGCCCCTGCCTGTGTTATGTTGTCTGAAAGCCAAAACATTCAGAAACTCTGGGGGTAGATGATTCGGGGAGCAAAGATTCGAGTCGCTAGCCCCATCGAGTAATGCCCTGAGGTGAATGTGTCTCGTTCCGATACACCCCTCCCAGCCGTCACCATGCCTGTACCTGGAAGTTGAGCTGAGAGATTAAATCTCGGAGGTCGAGGGAAACTATTTCCATGGATTTGCTCACTGTAGATTCCTGACAGTCTCCAAGTTCATCGATCCGTTTAAAATCCACGTGGATCCAAAAGATGTAAAGATCCTTGGCATTCAGCATCAGTCTCTCCACATCCTGCAAGGAGTGATAGATAGGCACAGATTTAGGGGAGGGTAGCACAGGGGATGATGGGGGTGGGTGGGCAGTAGGAGATTGGGGGCAGTAGGGGGTGATTGAGGGGAGTAGGGGCTGAGGGGGAGATGAGCACTAGGGGTGATGGGGGGGGAGTGGAAAATAGGGCTAATGGGGGTATGAGCAGTAGGGGTGACGGGCAGTAAAGGGTGATGGGGATGGGTAGTAGGGGGTGATGGGGGAGGGGCAGTAGGGGGTGATGGGGGAGGGGCAGTAGGGGGTGATGGGGGAGGGGCAGTAGGGGATGATGGGGATGGACAGTAGGGGGTGATGGGGGAGGGGCAGTAGGGGGTGATGGGGGAGGGGCAGTAGGGGGTGATGGGGGAGGGGCAGTAGGGGGTGATGGGGGAGGGGCAGTAGGGGGTGATGGGGGAGGGGCAGTAGGGGGGTGATGGGGGAGGGGCAGTAGGGGGTGATGGGGGAGGGGCAGTAGGGGGGTGATGGGGGAGGTGCAGTAGGGGGTGATGGGGGAGGGGCAGTAGGGGGTGATGGGGGAGGGGCAGTAGGGGGTGATGGGGGAGGGGCAGTAGGGGGGTGATGGGGGAGGGGCAGTAGGGGGTGATGGGGGAGGGGCAGTAGGGGGTGATGGGGGAGGGGCAGTAGGGGGGTGATGGGGGAGGGGCAGTAGGGGGTGATGGGGGAGGGGCAGTAGGGGGTGATGGGGGAGGGGCAGTAGGGGGTGATGGGGGAGGGACAGTAGGGGGGTGATGGGGGAGGGGCAGTAGGGGGTGATGGGGGAGGGGCAGTAGGGGGTGATGGGGGAGGGGCAGTAGGGGGGTGATGGGGGAGGGGCAGTAGGGGGTGATGGGGGAGGGGATGAACAATGAATAAGGAGTATCTGTACCTGCATTTGCAGCCAATAGCTATACATGATACTGGTAGTTGGCAAACTGCTCAAAATCATGTTGTAATCTTCAAACGCAGCATTTCCAATTTTCTCATGTTTCTTAAGTCAAAAAACAGAATCTGGTTAGAAAATAAATCCTGTTATTTCTCCAAAACTAGAACATAGCAACAGGAGGAGACCATTCAGCCCCTCAAGCCTGTTCTACCATTCAGCTGATCTGTATCTTAACTCCATCTACCCAACTTTTCTCCACTTCCTTCAAACCCTTACCCACAAAATCTATCAATGTCAGCGTTTAAATCTCTAATTGACCCCCAGCATCCACAGCTTTCTGGAAGAGAGAGTTCCAGATTACCACTGCCCTTTGTGTGAAGAGGTGCTTCTGACATCACCCCTGAACGGCCTGGCTCCAATTTTAAGATTGCCCCCTTGTTTCAACCAGAGGACATAATTTCTCTGTATCGACTCTATCAACGTTTTAAACATCTGAGACTGAAGTGATGAGTCTTTCCATCATCACAGCTGTGGTTTGCTGGAGAGTATGAAGAATTGACCAGCATCATGTGTGACTGGAGTCACGTGTTGGGTAGGCGGGGCAGGGCTGAGGGACATCAGTTGGGTTTTTACAAAAATCCAGCAAATTCATGGTCACTAGTTTCTGGTGTCAACCCAAAAATGACCAGATTTATTGAATTCGATTTCTGAAATTTATTGGGCCTTCAATCTAAGACCATTGCACCAGTCCCGTTACCAGTCACTAACACAAATCTTACTATCAGCTGCCCTGGTCCTCGGAACTCACAGTCTGAATGCCAAGTTAATTGTGATTCTTACATATTTTATGATTAAATCCCGGACATCCTGCAGGATTTTCCTGGACAGGTGCAGGCTCCTTTGGAAGGTGATATTGAGGGTGCTGGTATCAGTTGAAGACGGAATGGTGAAGAGAGTAACCGAGAGAAACAGCAGCAAGATTCTCGCCATTCCTCCAACCTGTAAACATCAGCAGAGGTTGATCAGGAGTGACTGAAAGTGTTCAAGCATTGACATCAACCTAAACTCTACCAGTCGTCTTCTCATTAGTGTTCACCATGGCTCAGTGAGTAGCACCCTGACCTCGAAGTCAGCATTCAAGTCCCAATCCAGAGACTTGAGCACATAAGCCAGGCTGACACTCCCTGTGCAGTACTGAGGGAGTGCTGCACTGTCAGAGGGTCAGTACTGAGGGAGTGCTGCACTGTCAGAGGGTCAGTACTGAGGGAGTGCTGCACTGTCGGAGGGTCAGTACTGAGGGAGTGCTGCACTGTCAGAGGGTCAGTACTGAGGGAGCGCTGCACTGTCAGAGGGTCAGTACTGAGGGAGTGCTGCACTGTCGGAGGGTCAGTACTGAGGGAGCGCTGCACTGTCGGAGGGTCAGTACTGAGGGAGTGCTGCACTGTCAGAGGGTCAGTACTGAGGGAGCGCTGCACTGTCGGAGGGTCAGTACTGAGGGAGTGCTGTACTGTTGGAGGGTCAGTACTGAGGGAGCGCTGCACTGTCGGAGGGTCAGTACTGAGGGAGTGCTGCACTGTCAGAGGGTCAGTACTGAGGGAGCGCTGCACTGTTGGAGGGTCAGTACTGAAGGAGTGCTGCACTGTAGGATGGTCAGTACTGAGGGAGTGCTGCACTGTTGGAAGAGCAGTACTGAGGGAGTGCTGCACTGTCAGAGGGTCAGTACTGAGGGAATGCTGCACTGTCAGAGGGTCAGTACTGAGGGAGTGCTGCACTGTCGGAGGGTCAGTACTGAGGGAGTGCTTCACTGTCAGAGGGTCAGTACTGAGGGAGCGCTGCACTGTCAGAGGGTCAGTACTGAGGGAGTGCTGCTCTGTCGGAGAGTCAGTACTGAGGGAGCGCTGCACTGTCAGAGGGTCAGTACTGAGGGAGTGCTGCTCTGTCAGAGGGTCAGTACTGAGGGAGCGCTGCACTGTCGGAGGGTTAGTACTAAGAGAGTACTGCACTGTCGGAGGGTCAGTACTGAGGGAGTGCTGCACTGTCAGAGGGTCAGTACTGAGGGAGTGCTGCACTGTCAGAGGGTCAGTACTGAGGGAGTGTTGCACTGTCAGAGGGTCAGTACTGAGGCAGTGCTGCACTGTCAGAGGGTCAGTACTGAGGCAGTGCTGCACTGTAGGATGGTCAGTACTGAGGGAGTGCTGCACTGTTGGAAGAGCAGTACTGAGGGAGTGCTGCACTGTCAGAGGGTCAGTACTGAGGGAATGCTGCACTGTCAGAGGGTCAGTACTGAGGGAGTGCTGCACTGTCGGAGGGTCAGTACTGAGGGAGTGCTGCACTGTCAGAGGGTCAGTACTGAGGGAGCGCTGCACTGTCAGAGGGTCAGTACTGAGGGAGTGCTGCACTGTCGGAGGGTCAGTACTGAGGGAGCGCTGCACTGTCAGAGGGTCAGTACTGAGGGAGTGCTGCTCTGTCAGAGGGTCAGTACTGAGGGAGCGCTGCACTGTCGGAGGGGCAGTACTGAGGGAGTGCTGCACTTTCAGATGAGACTTCGAACCGTAGCCCTGTCTTCTCTCTGAGGTGGGTGTAAAAGATCTCACGGGTACTATTTCAAAGAAGAGCACTGGAATTCTCCCCAGTGTCCTGCTCAATATTTATCCCTCAATCAACATCAAGAAAGCAGATGATCTGGTCTTAATTGCATTGCTATTTGAGGAGCTTTCTGTGTGCAAATTAGCAGTTGCATTTCCCACATCACAACAGTGTCTTCCCTTGAGAAAGTTCCTCATTGGCTGTAATGCACTTTCGGACATTATGCGATTATCAAAGGCAATGTCGAAATACATGTCCTTTCAGAGGTCAGATTACAGTAACATCACACAGAGATTGAATCAGAAGTGTATAGAAATTTAAACTTACCTCAGTGATTCTTGCAGTTGAAACCTGGGATGTGCAAGAGTTGCTCAAACGAGATAGGATCGTGTAGCTTCCCCATGGTGCCTGTGAAGATTTATATGGTGTCTGATGTCCTGACCCTCCCACTACAGCAACAGCCATTAAAAATCCAGTTACTTCTTAAGCTGTAAGTTTTAAAATGAATAATGCAACGTGGTTTTTGGGCTTGTGAGGGATTTTTGTACAGTCAGATATCACTTTTGTTCCTGAGGATTTCCCACCACAAACTGACTACAGATCGAAAGACAGACACAGGGAACAAGCTACTGTAAATGAAACTGCAGGAGCAACTTAGCAATAGCTGTGTCGTGATATAAAACAATGCTTATTTATATAAACATTGATTACTTATGATAATTTGGAATAAGATCTGTTGTAATTGTTTGATGTAAATGTTAATTTATGCAGAATTCTGATCGAACTGCCGTGTTGGCCGGAAACTGGTGTCAGAAACCACTCCTGTGGGTTTTCCTGAGTTTGGCAAGACAATTTCAGATAAAAGGGAAATCCTTAACTTCATTTTCTAAGACTGCAACCATCAGAAGTGGTCGTGTCTTTGTGGGCTGCCCGGGTGGTAACTGGGGAAGCCCTTGGGAAGGAGACTCCTTCTTCAGAAGAAGCATGAATCAAATTGAGAAAGGATAGTGAAATATTATTACACCAACTCTTCCAACTGAGAATTCAGCTCTTAACTTCACTGCGCTAGACCTTTACTTTAAACTGCCCCTCTTCTCAGAAAGACTCTTTTCTCGTGGTTTATTTGGGACTTTTCACACGTGGGGAGTTGTGAATTGATTTGGAGACACAGGGGATGTTACAGCGAAAAGGAACAAAGGACTCCAAGACTCAAGCTTTAAATCAATCTTATTACCTGAGCGTTCAGCACTACCTCTTAGGGAGCAACAGATCACAGCTTCCTGACTATCCAAGTTAGCATTAGACTGCAGGAAACTCCTTCTTGAATTCTATGCATGTCAGATTTTCATTTCCCAGAAATATCTCAAATTCTTCATGAACACAGAGTTACTTTGGAGGGCAGTCACTGTGAGAGAGTCGCCATTTTTGTATACAGCAAGATCCCACAAACAGCAGCGAGATGGACAACCAGTTAGTCTGGGTTTTATTAATTTTTATTTTGCTCCTGTCACCTGAGAAGAGAGTGCCAGCTAGCACAGGGAGAGAACTCATGGCTTTTCTTCCACTGGGGCCAGAGGATCCTTAGAGTCCACCCGAGGGAGACCATTTAACGTGGAAGAGTAGATCAAGATGGAGTGAGTTAGCCATTGGATAATGAAGACACTGAGGGCAAGGGCGCTGCAAGAAGCTGATAAATGTAGAGCGGGACTATTAGCTGCAGAGCAGATGGGGTTGGATGAAGGGTGGTGAAGGTTATTGATATGGAGACGGATCAGAGTGGGAGAGAGGACTGCTAAATGGAAGACAGATCAGACAGTGAACTAGCAACTATAGTCTAGGGAGAGCGATATGAGAGAAATGAAAAAGTCATAAACCTCACTTTGAACATACAGTGGTAGCTTGTTGGCCTGTCTAAAGCTACAAAGCAAACCAAAATGATGACAAGTAAAAATAAAGTGCTAGAGCTGTAAAACAGAGACAAGAAAATCAACAGTGGGAGAGAAAATCAGAAAGCAGAGTAGACTAGGTGAAAACTTTCAAGCTAATTAATAATTTAACAGTTAACAGCATATTAGATTTAAGGACAATAGGGGATAAGAAGGATTACATAACACAAAATCTAGGAGCAGGCCATTCAGCCCTTCAAGCCTGCTCTGCCATTCATGGCTGATCCTCTACCTCAACTCCACCTTCCCGCACTATCCCCATATTCCTTAATTCCCAGAGAGACCAAAAATCCATCGCCCTCCGTCTTTAATATACTCAACAACTGAGTATCCACAGCTCTTCAGAGGAGAGAATTCCAAAGATTCACAACTCTCTCAGTGAAGAAATTTCTCCTCAACTCAGTCTGAAATAATTGACCCCTTATCCTGAGGTTGTGACTCCTTATTCTGGACTCTCCAGCCAGGGAGAAACACTCTCCCAACATCTATCCTGTCAAGCCCCTCGAGAATTTTATACATTTCATTCTTCTAAACCTGAGGGAATATCGGCCCAGACTCCTCAAACTCTCCTCATAGGACAATCCTTTCATCCCAGGAATCAGTCTAGTGAACCTTTGTTGCACTCCCTCCACAGCAAGTATGTCCATCCTTAGGTCAGGAGACCAAAACTGCACACAATACTCCAGGTGTGGTTTCACCTGAGCTCTATTTAATTATCTTTCTAAGGCATACAATCAACATAACAAAATATCCACAGAGAGGAAAAGGTAGACTATGGGTAGAGTCTAAAGAGCTGCTGTAAGATGGGGCAAGTTCTAAAACACAAACAGCTCAAGACCATTCAGATGGATACTGTCAGGACCAGGGACTATATTACTGTCTGCCGAGGGATCGAGTCAACAGCCAATCTAGGCTCTGCATTTGATGCAGTGGTGGCACAGAACAACGAGGCCTGGACAACGTATGTCAGCCAAGAGCGACGTCTCAATTCATTCCATCTTCGCTGCCTCCGGAGAATACTTGGCATCAGGTGGCAGGACTATATCTCCAACACAGAAGTCCTTGAAGCGGCCAACACCCCCAGCTTATACACACTACTGAGTCAGCGGCGCTTGAGATGGCTTGGCCATGTGAGCCGCATGGAAGATGGCAGGATCCCCAAAGACACATTGTACAGCGAGCTCGCCACTGGTATCAGACCCACCGGCCGTCCATGTCTCCGCTTTAAAGACATCTGCAAACGCGAAATGAAATCGTGTGACATTGATCACAAGTCGTGGGAGTCAGTTGCCAGCATTCGCCAGAGCTGGCGGGCAGCCAGAAAGACAGGGCTAAATTGTGGCGAGTCGAAGAGACTTAGTAGTTGGCAGGAAAAAAGACAGAGGCGCAAGGGGAGAGCCAACTGTGCAACAGCCCCGACAAACAAATTTCTCTGCAGCACCTGTGGAAGAGCCTGTCACTCCAGAATTGGCTTTTATAGCCATTCCAGGCGCTGCTTCACAAACCACTGACCACCTCCAGGCGCGTATCCATTGTCTCTCGAGATAAGGAGGCCCAAAAGAAAAAGAAAAGAAGGCACAGAATGGAATTGTGAAGGGAGCTGCTTTGTGACATTTTAACAATTAGAACTAGAGTAGAAAATGGAGTCAAGCAGGTTAGTGAGGAAATGGACCATCTCAGGAGAGCGAAGGAAATGAAGGAGAGTGCTTGACATTTCTTTCCAATGACATTATGTTCATTGGCTCCCTACAGTTTCACAAGAATTACGAGTGGTGATAGAACCACTTTGAGATCTTCAGACTTTCCACAAGTTGGGATCTTACAATGCAGAGCATTCTTCCAGTTTCTTGAACGACATTGTGGGATCAAAGTTTGAGTCAATCTCCTGCTTTTAATCATGAATAAGCTTGCTCCAACAGTTCAACAGCTAGTTTTTGAAATATTGGGACTGGGCAGTGAACTTTGTTGAGGAGGGGTCCTGATTCACTTTGCCACATAGTTCAACATGTACCATATAGACTTGAGATCTGGGTCACCAGAAACAGACACTGCTGTAAAGGTGCTGTTGAGGTTCTGTCTGTTTTGCACGAAGAGGTGTGCAGTAGGTGCCTACAAGACATCCTCTTATACACAAATGAGTTATTAACAAATTGAGGAGAAGCGTTGGATGTTACTCCCAGAATTACTGGGAGGAGAGGTTTAACCTGCTCGAGCTTGCTGCTTAACAGGAGGTGGACCAATCAGCAACACCCAGGGAAACTAAAGAAATCACCACCTTTAAAGTGGTTCCCGAGCTTAGGAACAGTCTATTTCCATCCATGGGCCATTTACTACCTCTCCCTCTCCCTCTCCCTCTCTCTCTATCTCTCTCACCTCCGAGTCAGAAGGTTCTGGGTTCAAGACCCACTCAAGAAACTTTTGCGCACAAAGGTTCAGGCTGACACTCCCAGTGCGGTACTGAGGGAGTGCTGCACTGTCAGAGGGTCAGTACTGAGGGAGTGCTGCACTGTCAGAGGGTCAGTACTGAGGGAGTGTTGCACTGTCAGAGGGTCAGTACTGAGGGAGTGCTGCACTGTCAGAGGGTCAGTACTGAGGGAGTGTTGCACTGTCAGAGGGTCAGTACTGAGGGAGTGCTGCACTGTCAGAGGGTCAGTACTGAGTGAGTGCTGCACTGTCGGAGGGTCAGTACTGAGGGAGTGCTGCACTATTGGAGGGTCAGTACTGTGGGAGTGCTGCACTGTCGGAGGGTCAGTACTGAGGGAGTGCTGCACTGTCAGAGGGTCAGTACTGAGGGAGTGCTGCACTATTGGAGGGTCAGTACTGAGGGAGTGCTGCACTGTCAGAGGGTCAGTACTGAGAGATTGCTGCACTGTCGGAGGGTCAGTACTGAGAGATTGCTGCACTGTCAGAGTGTCAGTTCTGAGGGAGTGCTGCACTGTCAGAGGGTCAGTACTGAGAGATTGCTGCACTGTCGGAGGGTCAGTACTGAGAGATTGCTGCACTGTCAGAGTGTCAGTACTGAGAGATTGCTGCACTGTCGGAGGGTCAGTACTGAGAGATTGCTGCACTGTCAGAGTGTCAGTTCTGAGAGATTGCTGCACTGTCGGAGGGTCAGTACTGAGAGATTGCTGCACTGTCAGAGGGTCAGTACTGAGAGATTGCTGCACTGTCAGAGGGTCAGTACTGAGAGATTGCTGCACTGTCGGAGGGTCAGTACTGAGAGATTGCTGCACTGTCAGAGTGTCAGTTCTGAGAGATTGCTGCACTGTCGGAGGGTCAGTACTGAGAGATTGCTGCACTGTCGGAGGGTCAGTACTGAGAGATTGCTGCACTGTCAGAGGGTCAGTACTGAGAGATTGCTGCACTGTCGGAGGGTCAGTACTGAGAGATTGCTGCACTGTCAGAGTGTCAGTTCTGAGAGATTGCTGCACTGTCGGAGGGTCAGTACTGAGAGATTGCTGCACTGTCAGAGGGTCAGTACTGAGAGATTGCTGCACTGTCAGAGGGTCAGTACTGAGAGAGTGCCGCACTGACAAAGGATCTGCCCTTTTGGATATGACTTTAAACTGGGGCCCCATCTGCCAGGTCAGGTGGTTGTAAAAGATCCCACTGTCACTTTTGGAAGAAGAGCAGGGGGGGAGTTCTCCTCCTTCTCCTGCGGCCATTATTTATCCCTCAACCAACATCACTAAAACAGATTATGTGATCACTGCTGTTTGTGGAATTTTGCTGTGTACAAACCTTCCTACATTCTAACAGTGACTATTCTTCACAAGTACTTCATTGGCTGTAAAGCACCTTCCGGTGGTTCTGACGTTGCCTCTTCTACATTCATAGAACCTTACAACACAGAATGCGGACATTCAGCCCATTGTGCCTCTGCTGGCTCTTTGATTATTCCCACTCTCCCTGCTGTTTCCCCATAATCCTGCAACTGTTTCCTTTTCATGTATTTATCCAATTCCCTTTTGAAAGTTACTATTGAATCTGCTTCCACCGCCCTTTCAGGCAGCGCGTTCCAGATCACAACAACTCACTGTGTAAAAAAAAATTCTCCTCATCTCCCCCTCTGGTTCCTTTGTCAATTTCCTTAAAGCAGTGTCACTCCGGTTACTGACCCTCCTCCCAGCAGAAACTGTTTCTCTTTATTTATTCTATCAAAACCCTTCATGATTTTAAACACCTTGATTAAATCTCGCTTTCAGCTTCACTGCAACAGTGAATACACTTCAAAAGTATTTCTTTTTCTGTAAAGCACTTTTGGATGTTCTAAGTTGTGAACGGTGCTATAGAAATGCAACTCTCTTTTTCTGCTCTAAGCAGGAAAAGCCCAGCTTCCCTCGTTATGTTCTGTAATGATCTCTGGTCTCAGTGGGAAACGGGAAAGTCGGAAATGCCTGTACTCAGTCACATTTCCATTGATGACATTTTCCAGCATGAAGACCAAACTGCGGAATTAAATATCCAGAACATTCCAGAGTTTTCCACTTTGGGGACCATTCCCCAATATACATCAGGAATATTGCACCAGGAGCCCGTGGCAGAATCATATCATTAGGACAGTAATCGAGGGGGTAGAAGAACCCCAGAACAGAACACAGTCCACTTGTTAAATGCTCATGTTTGGAAAACAAGGCACAGAATTTACGAGTGATGCTCGATTAAAGACTTGTCAGTTTGTCTTCTGTTTTCTTGGAATTTAAGATGCTAAACCAAAAGTAACCAGTTAGTGACTGCTGATAGGTTCTTTACCTCAGAATAATACTGTCGAGTAAAGGTTTCTGTATTTTTGCTAATGTAGAGAAACAGAAAGGTTTTGATGGGGGTGGGGGGGAGAATTGGTCTTTGTCAAAAGCGCAAACCAGGCAAAAATGACTCGACTGTCTTGTTCCTCAACATATCCAGTGATCTACTGCAGGGATTTCAGTGAGAAACAGGCTGAAGATACACTGTCACCTCCTTCACCCACTGTGCAGTGACCAGTTTCACTCTGACCTCTGAATCCCACTGATCATTTCACTGTAGTGACATTACAGCCTAATGTCTTCTGGCAGACCCGCTCCCTGAATCAGTGCGGCAGGGCTGGCAGACTCACCCACTGGCAGCCTCACCCACTGGGAGACACCCACTGGCAGCCTCACCCCCCCGGAGACTCACCCATTGGCAGCCTCACCCCCCAGAGACTCACCCACTGGCAGCCTCACCCACTGGGAGACTCACCCCCCAGAGACTCACCTACTGGCAGCCTCACCCCCCCGGAGACTCACCCATTGGCAGCCTCACCCCCCAGAGACTCACCCACTGGCAGCCTCACCCACTGGGAGACTCACCCACTGGCAGCCTCACCCACTGGCAGCCTCACCCCCCGGAGACTCACCTACTGGCAGCCTCACCCCCCAAAGAGTCACCCACTGGCAGCCTCACCCACTGGGAGACTCTGTTCAGAAGTGGCTCAGTGGGTAGCATTTTGCCTGTCAGTAGTTCATGGGTTCCAGTCCCACTCCAGGAAATTGAGCACATAATCCAGGCTGGCACTCCCAGTGCTGTACTGGGTGAGTGCTGCACTGTCAGAGGTGCTGCCTTCGGATGTGACATTAAACCACGGCCCCGTCTGCCCCCTCAGCTGTACCAGAAAGATCCCATGGCACTATTTTGAAGAAGAGCAGGGGGAGTTCTCCCTGGTGTCCTAGGACCAATATGTATCCCTCAACCAACAGCACTAAAACAGATTTTCTGATCATTATCACATTGCTGTTTGTGGGATCTTGCTATGCACAAATTGGCTGCCATGTATCCTACATTTCAACATTGACCACACTTCAAAAAGTACTTCATTGGATGTCTTGAGCCTGTGAAAGGCGCTATAGAAATGCAAGTTCTTTCTTTCAAATCAGATCATTTCCCAAGTGTGAGAGGAGAACACAATGCACCAGCGTGACAGGGGTCAAAGACCATGTCAAAGCAACGGGCATTTTGGAAATTTCTGGAAGGAAAGGAAAGGAAAGACGAGGCAAGGCAGTGTGGTTATGTGAGCGATGGAGCCTGTCGGCTGAAAGGGTGGGCCAAGAGTGATGGAGCAGTGAGAGCAGGGAATTAGAGATGGAATTATTCTGGGTGGGAGGGAATTGGAAAGGAGCAGGAATCTGGAGTGAGGGGGAGTGGGGAAGGAGCAGGGGTTCCTGTGTTAGAGGCTGGGCACAAGGTTCTTGCAGCTTCAATGGGCTGTTTGCAAGGGAGATGGAGCTGGGTTCAGAGACACAGATCAACATGCAGCAGATTCATTAGATAGGAGTGAGATGAAACCTTGGACAGACCCCAGGAGGGGATTGACATGACCGGAGTGAATTGGAAAGCTAATGTAACTCCCCTCAGCAGAAATTGCCCCAAGTACACCGTCACTGATAACTCCCACATCAGCACATGCCAATTGCAGAATTCTGAAACCAGGGTCTGATATCAAACACAAAATAATAAATGAAACTTAGACTTTATTTGTGGTTTGGGAAATTTAAGAAAACTTAATCCTTTTTGTGTGGGAGGATCTTTCACTGAGTGAACTACAAAAAGGCAGGATATCACCTCAGTCTTTCAAACTCAGATCATCAATCAGTGAGAAGAGAGTCGACTAACGTGTCCCTGGTCTGTGTGCAGAATACAGCCGGAATCAGCAAATTGTACAACCCAACTGACAGGTAAGAGATTGGAGCTATCAGTGAGTGATCTAGCATGGAGGGAGGGCTGAGTGATTCAGCGTGGAGGGAGGGCTGAGTGATTCAGTGTGGAGGGAGGGCTGAGTGATTCAGTGTGGAGGGAGGGCTGAGTGATTCAGTGTGGAGTGAAGGCTGAGTGATTCAGTGCGGAGTGAAGGCTGAGTGATTCAGTGCGGAGTGAAGGCTGAGTGATCCTATACAGCTCTGGGGCAAGAACCCTCATCCATGTCTTTGTTACCTCCAGACTTGACAATTCCAATGTTCTCCTGACTGGTCTTCCATCTTCCATTCTCCATACATTTGAGCTCATCCAAAACTCTGCTGCCCAAATCCTAACTCACACCAAGTCCCGTTCACCCATCACCCCTGTGCTTACTGACCTACACTGGCTCCCAGTTAAGCAACATCTTGATTTTAAAATTCTCATCCTTGTTTGCAAATCCCTCCATTGCCTTGCCTCTTCCCTATCTCTGTAACCTCTGCCAGCCCCACAACCTCTGAGCTATCTGTGCTCCTCTAAATCCGGCCTCTTGAGCATTCCCGATTTTAATCGCTCCACATTTGGCAGCCTTGCCTTCAGCTGCCTGGGCCCTAAGCTCTGGAATTCCCTCCCTAAACCTCTCCGCCTCTCCTTTTTTAAGACACTCCTTAAAACCGACCTCTTTGACCAAGTTTTTGGTCACCTGTCCGAACATCACCTTGCATGTCATATGTCCTGGTGTCAATTTTTGTTTGATTACACTCCCGTGAAGCCCCTTGGGATGTTTTTCTATGTTAAAGGCGCTATATAAACTCAAGTTCTTGTTGATGATGTAAATAATGATGATGATGGAGAAAGTCTTTACTAAACTTATTGAGTAAAGCATTTGCCAATGAATACTGAGCACAGTAACACTTGTCTCTTTCATACAGGCTACACAATGATTGCTGCTTTCACCCTTCTGTTCCTCTCGATTGCTGCCTTGGCCTCGGCTGCACCAACAGGCCCCACCAACCTCAACAGAGCCTTCCAACAGAGTGCAAGCCTTTCCAGGAAAACCCTGCAGGATGTTCGCACTCTGAATGTACAATATGTAAGCATGGATAATTTCACTTCAATGTTAAAGTGTCGGTGTTAGAATAGGGATGGGAGTCAACCATTCAGCTCCTTGGGCCTCTTCCAAAATTCAATTAGATCCTAGCTGATTTCAACCTCAAATCCATTTACCCACCTTTGATCCATTTCACACGAAAGTCTTACCCAATAAACATTTATCAATCTAAATAGGGAAATGGTTAGACCATCCTGTGAACAGTTCCGGTCTCCTTATTATAAAAAGGATATTGAAACACCGGAGAAAGTGCATAATGATTTACAAGGATGATCCCAGAACTGAGAGGTTATCACGATCAGAGAAGATTGAACAGGCTGGGGTTCTTTCCTCTAGAAAGAGAAGGCTCAGGGGTGTCCTGATAGAAGCCTTTAAGATTATGAAAGGGGTTTCTACAGAGTAGACGTAGAAAAGAAGTTCCCATTTGCTGGGAAGACCAGAACTAGGAGCCATCAATAGAAGATAGTCACTAATAAATCCAATCAGGAATTCAGGAGAAACTTCTTTCCCCAAAGGGTGGTGAGAATGTGGAACTCACTACCACAGGGAGTGGTTGAGGTGAATAGTATCGATACATTTAAGGGGAAGCTGGATAAACATATGAGGGAAAAAGGAATAGAAGGATATGGTGATAGAGTGAGATGGAGAGGGGGTGGGAGGAGGCTCGTGTGGAGCAGAAGCACCAGCACGGAGCAGATGGGCCGAATGGCCTGTTTCTGTGCTGTAAATACTGTGTAACTCTCTGTAACTCTTCCTCAGTCCTCTTGTTCCCCACATTCATCAAACTCAGGGCTGACATCAGCTGCTCCACCTCCGCAGAGTCAAATTGTGGTTTTATTTTATTCAGAACCAGGTGAAAATTGGGAACCCGTCTTTCAAAGACTACAGCCTGATGTTGAGGAGCATCCCGAATAGCCAGATGGACTATGAGCACTGGGTGACCATGCAGGTATCTCTTCTTACTCTTCCTGGTTAGTTCCCAGTTTCCCATTTGTTCCCTGGGGACCAGATTTTTTTAACAGTTTTCCTCCTCTCTTTAGGATGCAGATCGTTTGCTACAGAACTGGAAAGATCTCCAGGTATTCCGGATGCATATGGACATTAAATGGATTCACGAGCTCACCCAAGCTCCAGGATCAGTCCTGGTTCATTCCATTGAAGGGGTTTCACTGAATCTGAGAGATTTGATCTCCCAACTCAATGAACAGGTAATTGTAGAAGAAATTGTTAAAACCGAGTGCTTTAATCTAACATGCACTAACCATTGGGCTCGGTATTTACTGTCTGCCTTTGCTATGTTGTTTTCTGGGAGGTACAACATTCCCTAACAGCAGACCATTCACTGAGCTTCCTCTGTTACAAAAGCAAAATACTGTAGAAGCTGGAAATCGTAAACAAAATCAGAAAATGCTGGAAATCCTCAGCATGACCAACATCATCCCTTTTGTAATTTAATCTCTCCTTTACCTTTTTGTTCTATCCACCCCTGTCCCCTTTCCCTGCCTCTGGACTTGCTGAAAGCCTGTTTCATCTCGAACATTTTCCAGTTCTGACGAAAGGTCACCGACCTGAAACATTAACTTTGCCTCTCCGCTCAGTGACACTGTTTTTTCCCTTGTTTCATTCTTACATATCCAATTGTAGCCATAACAGCTGCGGGAATGGAATCTCTTCCTGCTCCAACACTGCTGCCTCTGGAATCCCCAAAGGATCTAATCCAGGCCCTTCCTCATCCTCATTTACATGCTGCCTCTTGGCAACATCATCCAAAGATGTGGAGGTCAGATTCTGCCTGTACGTTGACACCATGCAGCATCACTCACAATCTTTCTCCAGTGTTGTCAGACATCCAGTCCGATGAGCCACAATTTCCTCCAGCTAAACATTGGGGAGACTGAAACAATTGTCTTCAGATCCCTCACCAGTGACTCCATCCCTTCTCCCTGGCCAATGAACCAGACTGTTCACAACCTCCCTGTCCTACTTGACCATGAGTTGAGCTTCTGACCCGATACTCTCTCCATCACCAGCTCTCTACTTCCACCTCCTGTAATATCACCCGACTCCGCTTCTGCCTCCGCTCACCTGCTGCTGAAACCCTTATCCATGCCTTCGTTACCTCCAGACTTGACAATTCCAATGTTCTCCTGACTGGTCTTCCATCTTCCACTCTCCATACATTTGAGCTCATCCAAAACTCTGCTGTCCAAATCCTAACTCACACCAAGTCCCGTTCACCCATCAGCCCTGTGCTTACTGACCTACATTGGCTCCTGGTTCCTTAATACCTCAAATTTAAAATTCTCACCCTCTTGTTCAAATCCCTCCCTGGCCTCGCCCCTCCCTATCTCTGTAATATCCACCAGCCCTACAACCCTCTGAGATCTCTGCGCTCCTCCAATTCTAGACTCCTGAGCATCCCCCACTTCCTTCACTCCACCGTTGGTGGCCGTGCCTTCAGCTGCCTGGGTCCGAAGCTTTGGAATTCCCTCCCTAAACCCCTCCACCTCTCTCACCTCCTTTGAGATGCTCCTTAAAACCTACCTATTTGACCAAGCTTTTACTCACATTTCCTAACATCTCCTTCCTTTGCTTAGCATCGAGTCTGTGGAGTGGCTGGGGCCGTTTTCCTATTTTGGAGGCTCGATTGAAATTTGTGATTGTTACCTCTGGACTTTTACTTGTGAGCTTCTCGTGTTCTATTCTGTTGAGCTGTGCAGTGACATTGAGTTTCTACTGTTGACCTCACGTGTGGTTTCATAACGGTTGTAGAAAATTCAAGTCTTTGTTGTAAGTTAATTATAGAATGAAGGTTTGGCTCCATTTAGAAAATGAGGATCCTGAAAACTGTTGAATTCTGAGAAGGTTTTTTGTTTTCGGTTTCACTGGGATTCCCTGTCTCCAATATTATTTGCATATGTGTTTATTCTATGAAACCCCTTTCAGAATTTTAATGGACCTCAATTAGTTCAGCCTTACTTTCTTCCAGTGATAATAGTCCCACCCTGTTCAATCCTCCCTGATAGGTATAGCTCTAAATCATTCTGATATATCTTTTTTGCACCTTCCCAAGACTTCTATATCCTTTTTATAATACAGTTGGTCTAACCAAGGTTAATATAGTTAAGATAGAAGTTTAATGTAACATTACAGCTTTTCAATTCTATTCCTCTGGAAATGAACCCCAGTGCTTGATTTGTTTTTTTATCAGTGGCCTCATTAACCTGAGTCTTTACTTTTAATGATCTGTGAATCTATATCGCCGATCGCTTTGCCCCTCTACCCCATTTAGACTCTTTATTATTTGTGTGTTTCCAGATCTCAGCCTTGAACAGCACGTCACCAGATCCCTTGGAGCTGACTCTCCCCAACAATGTCCTGAACCCAGAATACGATTGGCACAGCAAGCTGCAAGGTTATATCATCTTCAGGGACCTGGAGACCTATCTGAATAAAGTGGTCCGGGATTTCACACTCTTAAAGACCAAATACTGAACCTGAACCAGGAATGCAAGAGGTTTTAAAAGACATTTGACCTTCTCTCGACAATGTCTGTAACTGTTCTACCCACTGAGTCTTCAATGGATTGTTCAATGAATCACTGGAAAGATATTTATTAATTGATGTATTGTAACATCTGACCTATATTTATGTATTTGTGATAATTTATTTTATTTAAATAAACAGCATTCAATCAACTTTTTATGGATTTGTCCTGTTGCACATTAATAGGCCAAACATGGTTTGGTTTGTCACATTTTAGGTGGGCCGTACTGGGAGCCTGGACAGTCTCCCAGCTCCTCATTCCGACCACAAGTGGGAGATGTCCCCTGGGGAAGAGTGTAAAATGATGGAAAGATTCATGGGTCCAATTAACAGTCGGAGAAGGTGGTGATGTTGTTGTATCTTCACATTCTTCTGTTGGAGAAAAGTGATATAAGGATCAGTAGGGCGATTAATAGTCCAACAGATGACATTAGCATTCCTTCCACAGGTATAGCTATCTTTCAACCAGCTACTAAAGGTGTTAGTCCTGTACAGTGAGGGTCACCCACACTCTCCAAAGTCATGTATTTTACCAGATATCCAACCAGAATTCCGAACCAGAGCTGTAGTCTCCACCCACCTGGACGAGGTAGCAGCAGGAATTGAACCCAGGACTCTGAGTGTGATTTAAAAGCCCACAGCCTGAGCCAGACGGTCACTCGGAGAGTGGGAGTGGTGAGGGGTTGGAATTCACAGACATATCCTTGCTCCATCTTCACAGAAACTCCTTCTGGTCTGTCCCCTTTTACTCCTCACACAGGCACTGAGGACCTGCCATTGCAATGCTGATCAAACTCAATACCTTCAGGTTAAAGGGAGACTTAATAGAGGTGCTCAAAATTGCGAGGGTGTTTTATAACAACAAGAGCAACATCTTGCATTTATATAGTGCCATTAGCATAATTAAATATCTCAAGGTACTTCACAAGAGTGTTATCAAACAAAATTTGACACTGAGCCACATAAAGAGATATTAGGTCAGATGACCAAAAGCTTGGTCAAGGAGGTAGACTTTAAGGAGTGTCTTAAAGGAGGAAATTGAGGCATAGGGAGGGTATTCCAGAGCTTGGGGTCTAGGCAACTGAAGGTGTGTCCACCAATGGTGAAGCGATTAAAACCAGGGAGGCACAAGAGGCCAGAATTAGAGGAGAGCAGATATCTCGGAGGGATGTGGGGCTGGAGGAGATTACAGAGATAGGGAGGCGCGAGGCCATGGAGGGATTTGAAAACAAGGATGAGAATTTAAAAATCAAGATGTTGCTTGACCGGGAGTCAGTGAGCACAGGGGGTGATAGGGGAACGGGACTTTGTGCGAGTTTGGACACAGACAGAAGAGTTTTCGATGAGTTTGAGTTTCTGTTGAGTGTAGTAGGAAGAGACTATTTCCTTTGGAAAATGTGCCAGTTACTAGAGGTCACAGATTTAAAATGATGGGCAAAAAGAAGCAGAGGGGAAATGAGAAGTTTCTTCACACCGAGGATTGCTATGATCTCGGACATACTGCTTAACAGCAGAGTGGAATCAGATTCCACATGAACGTACAAAGGGGAATCGGACTTGTACTCAAAGAGAATTCATTTGCAGGGCTATGAGGAGAGAGTGGGGGGTGTGGCACTATTTGGAAAGCATTTCCAAAGAGCCAGTACAGGCACAATGGGTTGAATGGCCTCCTTGTGCTGTAAAATTCTGTCATCTATGATCCTAACTTCATACCCAAGGGTGTATCAGCAGCACTTGTGCTTGGAGTACAGTTGTGTTACTGGATTATTAATCCAGAGACCGTGAGTTCAAATCCAACCAGGAGAGCTGGAAATTTTAAAGAAATCTGGAGATAAAAAGTTTGGGCCGGATTTTCAAAGGGTCAGGGGGTCGGGTGCTGGAATGGATGTGATTCAAAAATTGCAGTCCTGGAGGTCGTCTCTGGAAGCTGCCTGCAATCTTCAATGTGAGGGTGGGTGGAGTGAATAGGGAGGACATTGGCCATCAATTAACCATCCGCTAAGCTCATGGAGGAGGTTGTTCAGGGGCCGGGGGTGAGGGAATGGGGACAGGGTCCGCACTGTAATTTGCAATGAGGATTCCAGTGAGCCCGATCAGTCCAGTGCACAATAGTCGGACTCATCGTGGGCAAGCGATAAACATTTTTGATGGGAGATGAAATGCTTTGGGCACACGGGAATGTTGCACTGGGCCCAGCACAGGATATGTTTTATATTTTGGAAGTGCTGTCTCACCTCTTTATTCCATGGAGCTGCTTCTCTCATTGGCAAGGCAGCAAAAGCCCCATCATGGCTGCCACCTGCCTTTGCTGCTGGCACTCAGCCTCCTGCAGACACTCAGCCCCTCTAATTAGGCACCGAGCTCAACGTCTGCCCAATTCTGGCACTTACATTTGACGTTTGAGTCGCGTTAGTGATGAAGCTGAGGCACGGGACCAGGCCCAGGAACTCACCCCGGCTTCGGGTTCCAGATCCCATTTGGAAGATTCGGCCCCTGGTCTCAGTAAAAGATTGTCACAGAAACCCAACTGGTTCACTAATGTCCTGTAGGGAAAGGGAAAGCTGCCACCCTCACCCAGTCTGGCCGATATGTGACTCCAGTCCCACATCGACGACTTTAACCCTTTACCTGCCCTCTGTAAGAATGTTGCTTAATGTTGGAGCAACTTAGGACAGGAAAGGAACGGCTGGTCACTGGTTATGGACAGTAACAGCTGGTCAGTGGTTATGGACAGCAACATCTGGTCAGTGGTTATGGACAGTAACAGCTGGTCAGTGGTTATGGACAGTAACGGCTGGTCACTGGTTATGGACAGTAACGGCTGGTCAGTGGTTATGGACAGTAACATCTGGTCAGTGGTTATGGACAGTAACGGCTGGTCAGTGGTTATGGACAGTAACATCTGGTCAGTGGTTATGGACAGTAACGGCTGGTCACTGGTTATGGACAGTAACGGCTGGTCAGTGGTTATGGACAGTAACATCTGGTCAGTGGTTATGGACAGTAACATCTGGTCAGTGGTTATGGACAGTAACGGCTGGTCAGTGGTTATGGACAGTAACATCTGGTCACTGGTTATGGACAGTAACGGCTGGTCAGTGGTTATGGACAGTAACGGCTGGTCACTGGTTATGGACAGTAACATCTGGTCAGTGGTTATGGACAGTAACGGCTGGTCAGTGGTTATGGACAGTAACATCTGGTCAGTGGTTATGGACAGTAACGGCTGGTCACTGGTTATGGACAGTAACGGCTGGTCAGTGGTTATGGACAGTAACATCTGGTCAGTGGTTATGGACAGTAACGGCTGGTCAGTGGTTATGGACAGTAACATCTGGTCACTGGTTATGGACAGTAACGGCTGGTCAGTGGTTATGGACAGTAACGGCTGGTCACTGGTTATGGACAGTAACATCTGGTCAGTGGTTATGGACAGTAACGGCTGGTCAGTGGTTATGGACAGTAACATCTGGTCACTGGTTATGGACAGTAACGGCTGGTCAGTGGTTATGGACAGTAACGGCTGGTCAGTGGTTATGGACAGTAACATCTGGTCACTGGTTATGGACAGTAACGGCTGGTCAGTGGTTATGGTTATGGACAGTAACGGCTGGTCACTGGTTATGGACAGTAACATCTGGTCAGTGGTTATGGACAGTAACGGCTGGTCAGTGGTTATGGACAGTAACATCTGGTCACTGGTTATGGACAGTAACGGCTGGTCAGTGGTTATGGACAGTAACGGCTGGTCAGTGGTTATGGACAGTAACATCTGGTCAGTGGTTATGGACAGTAACGGCTGGTCACTGGTTATGGACAGTAACGGCTGGTCAGTGGTTATGGACAGTAACAGCTGGTCAGTGGTTATGGACAGTAACGGCTGGTCACTGGTTATGGACAGTAACAGCTGGTCAGTGGTTATGGACAGTAACGGCTGGTCAGTGGTTATGGACAGTAACATCTGGTCACTGGTTATGGACAGTAACGGCTGGTCAGTGGTTATGGACAGTAACATCTGGTCACTGGTTATGGACAGTAACGGCTGGTCACTGGTTATGGACAGTAACATCTGGTCACTGGTTATGGACAGTAACGGCTGGTCACTGGTTATGGACAGTAACATCTGGTCAGTGGTTATGGACAGTAACGGCTGGTCAGTGGTTATGGACAGTAACATCTGGTCACTGGTTATGGACAGTAACGGCTGGTCAGTGGTTATGGACAGTAACGGCTGGTCAGTGGTTATGGACAGTAACATCTGGTCAGTGGTTATGGACAGTAACGGCTGGTCACTGGTTATGGACAGTAACGGCTGGTCAGTGGTTATGGACAGTAACAGCTGGTCAGTGGTTATGGACAGTAACGGCTGGTCACTGGTTATGGACAGTAACGGCTGGTCACTGGTTATGGACAGTAACAGCTGGTCAGTGGTTATGGACAGTAACGGCTGGTCACTGGTTATGGACAGTAACGGCTGGTCAGTGGTTATGGACAGTAACAGCTGGTCAGTGGTTATGGACAGTAACGGCTGGTCACTGGTTATGGACAGTAACAGCTGGTCAGTGGTTATGGACAGTAACGGCAGGTCACTGGTTATGGACAGTAACGGCTGGTCAGGGGTTATGGACAGTAACATCTGGTCACTGGTTATGGACAGTAATGGTGGGTCACTGGTTATGGACAGTAACGACTGGTCAGTGGTTATGGACAGTAACGGCTGGTCACTGGTTATGGACAGTAACGGCTGGTCAGTGGTTATGGACAGTAACATCTGGTCACTGGTTATGGACAGTAACGGCTGGTCACTGGTTATGGACAGTAACATCTGGTCACTGGTTATGGACAGTAACATCTGGTCACTGGTTATGGACAGTAACGGCTGGTCAGTGGTTATGGACAGTAACATCTGGTCACTGGTTATGGACAGTAACGGCTGGTCACTGGTTATGGACAGTAACATCTGGTCAGTGGTTATGGACAGTAACGGCTGGTCAGGGGTTATGGACAGTAACATCTGGTCAGTGGTTATGGACAGTAACGGCTGGTCACTGGTTATGGACAGTAACATCTGGTCAGTGGTTATGGACAGTAACGGCTGGTCAGTGGTTATGGACAGTAACATCTGGTCACTGGTTATGGACAGTAACGGCTGGTCACTGGTTATGGACAGTAACATCTGGTCAGTGGTTATGGACAGTAACGGCTGGTCAGGGGTTATGGACAGTAACATCTGGTCAGTGGTTATGGACAGTAACATCTGGTCACTGGTTATGGACAGTAACGGTGGTCACTGGTTATGGACAGTAACGGCTGGTCAGTGGTTATGGACAGTAACATCTGGTCACTGGTTATGGACAGTAACGGCTGGTCAGTGGTTATGGACAGTAACATCTGGTCACTGGTTATGGACAGTAACGGCTGGTCAGTGGTTATGGACAGTAACATCTGGTCACTGGTTATGGACAGTAACGGCTGGTCAGTGGTTATGGACAGTAACGGCTGGTCACTGGTTATGGACAGTAACATCTGGTCACTGGTTATGGACAGTAACGGCTGGTCAGTGGTTATGGACAGTAACATCTGGTCACTGGTTATGGACAGTAACGGTGGTCACTGGTTATGGACAGTAACGGCTGGTCAGTGGTTATGGACAGTAACGGTGGTCACTCGTTATGGACAGTAACGGCTGGTCAGTGGTTATGGACAGTAACGGCTGGTCAGGGGTTATGGACAGTAACATCTGGTCACTGGTTATGGACAGTAACGGTGGTCACTGGTTATGGACAGTAACGGCTGGTCAGTGGTTATGGACAGGAACGGCTGGTCAGGGGTTATGGACAGTAACATCTGGTCACTGGTTATGGACAGTAACGGTGGGTCACTGGTTATGGACAGTAACGGCTGGTCAGTGGTTATGGACAGTAACATCTGGTCACTGGTTATGGACAGTAACGGCTGGTCAGTGGTTATGGACAGTAACGGCTGGTCACTGGTTATGGACAGTAACATCTGGTCAGTGGTTATGGACAGTAACGGCTGGTCAGGGGTTATGGACAGTAACATCTGGTCAGTGGTTATGGACAGTAACATCTGGTCACTGGTTATGGACAGTAACGGCTGGTCAGTGGTTATGGACAGTAACAGTGGTCACTGGTTATGGACAGTAACGGCTGGTCAGTGGTTATGGACAGTAACATCTGGTCACTGGTTATGGACAGTAACGGTGGTCACTGGTTTTGGACAGTAACATCTGGTCAGTGGTTATGGACAGTAACAGCTGGTCACTGGTTATGGACAGTAACAGCTGGTCACTGGTTATGGACAGTAACGGCTGGTCAGGGGTTCTGGACAGTAACAGCTGGTCACTGGTTATGGACAGTAACGGCTGGTCAGGGGTTCTGGACAGTAACGGCTGGTCAGGGGTTCTGGACAGTAACGGCTGGTCAGTGGTTCTGGACAGTAACTGCTGGTCAGTGGTTATGGACAGTAACATCTGGTCAGGGGTTCTGGACAGTAACGGCTGGTCAGTGGTTATGGACAGTAACATCTGGTCACTGGTTATGGACAGTAACGGTGGTCACTGGTTATGGACAGTAACGGCTGGTCAGTGGTTATGGACAGTAACATCTGGTCACTGGTTATGGACAGTAACGGCTGGTCACTGGTTATGGACAGTAACAGCTGGTCAGTGGTTATGGACAGTAACGGTGGTCACTGGTTATGGACAGTAACATCTGGTCAGTGGTTATGGACAGTAACAGCTGGTCACTGGTTATGGACAGTAACAGCTGGTCACTGGTTATGGACAGTAACGGCTGGTCAGGGGTTCTGGACAGTAACGGCTGGTCAGTGGTTATGGACAGTAACGGCTGGTCAGTGGTTATGGACAGTAACAGCTGGTCACTGGTTATGGACAGTAACGGCTGGTCAGGGGTTCTGGACAGTAACGGCTGGTCAGGGGTTCTGGACAGTAATGGCTCGTCACTGGTTATGGACAGTAACGGCTGGTCAGGGGTTATGGACAGTAACGGCTGGTCACTGGTTATGGGCAGTAACAGCTGGTCAGGGGTTATGGACAGTAACGGCTGGTCACTGGTTCTGGACAGTAACAGCTGGTCAGTGGTTATGGACAGTAACGGCTGGTCACTGGTTATGGACAGTAACATCTGGTCAGTGGTTATGGACAGTAACATCTGGTCACTGGTTATGGACAGTAACGGCTGGTCAGCGGTTATGGACAGTAACAGCTGGTCACTGGTTATGGACAGTAACAGCTGGTCAGTGGTTATGGACAGTAACGGCTGGTCAGGGGTTCTGGACAGTAACGGCTGGTCACTGGTTATGGACAGTAACAGCTGGTCAGTGGTTATGGACAGTAACATCTGGTCAGCGGTTATGGACAGTAACAGCTGGTCAGTGGTTATGGACAGTAACGGCTGGTCAGGGGTTCTGGACAGTAACGGCTGGTCACTGGTTATGGACAGTAACAGCTGGTCAGTGGTTATGGACAGTAACATCTGGTCAGCGGTTATGGACAGTAACAGCTGGTCAGTGGTTATGGACAGTAACGGCTGGTCAGGGGTTCTGGACAGTAACGGCTGGTCACTGGTTATGGACAGTAACAGCTGGTCAGGGGTTATGGATAGTAACATCTGGTCAGCGGTTATGGACAGTAACAGCTGGTCACTGGTTATGGACAGTAACAGCTGGTCAGTGGTTATGGACAGTAACGGCTGGTCAGGGGTTCTGGACAGTAACGGCTGGTCAGGGGTTCTGGACAGTAACGGCTGTTCACTGGTTCTGGACAGTAACGGCTGGTCACTGGTTATGGGCAGTAACAGCTGGTCAGGGGTTATGGACAGTAACGGCTCGTCACTGGTTCTGGACAGTAACGGCTGGTCACTGGTTATGGACAATAACAGCTGGTCAGTGGTTATGGACAGTAACAGCTGGTCACTGGTTATGGACAATAACAGCTGGTCAGTGGTTATGGGCAGCAACATCTGGTCACTGGTTATGGACAGTAACAGCTGGTCAGTGGTTATGGACAGTAACAGCTGGTCACTGGTTATGGACAATAACAGCTGGTCACTGGTTATGGACAGTAACGGCTGGTCACTGGTTATGGACAGTAACAGCTGGTCACTGGTTATGGACAGTAACAGCTGGTCAGGGGTTATGGACAGTAACGGCTGGTCAGGGGTTATGGACAGTAACAGCTGGTCACTGGTTATGGACAGTAACGGCTGGTCAGTGGTTATGGACAGTAACGACTGGTCAGGGGTTATGGACAGTAACGGCTGGTCACAGGTTATGGACAGTAACGGCTGGTCAGGGGTTATTGACAGTAACGGCTGGTCAGGGGTTATGGACAGTAACAGCTGGTCAGTGGTTATGGACAGTAACGGCTGGTCAGGGGTTATGGACAGTAACGGCTGGTCAGTGGTTATGGACAGTAACGGCTGGTCACTGGTTATGGACAGTAACGGCTGGTCAGGGGTTATGGACAGTAACATCTGGTCAGTGGTTATGGACAGTAACGGCTGGTCAGTGGTTATGGACAGTAACGGCTGGTCAGGGGTTATGGACAGTAACATCTGGTCAGTGGTTATGGACAGTAACGGCTGGTCAGTGGTTATGGACAGTAACATCTGGTCACTGGTTATGGACAGTAACGGCTGGTCACTGGTTATGGACAGTAACGGCTGGTCAGGGGTTATGGACAGTAACATCTGGTCAGTGGTTATGGACAGTAACATCTGGTCACTGGTTATGGACAGTAACAGCTGGTCACTGGTTATGGACAGTAACGGCTGGTCACTGGTTATGGACAGTAACGGCTGGTCACTGGTTATGGACAGTAACAGCTGGTCAGTGGTTATGGGCAGTAACGGCTGGTCACTGGTTATGGACAGTAACGGCTGGTCACTGGTTATGGACAGTAACGGCTGGTCAGTGGTTATGGACAGTAACATCTGGTCACTGGTTATGGACAGTAACGGCTGGTCACTGGTTATGGACAGTAACGGCTGGTCAGTGGTTATGGACAGTAACGGCTGGTCACTGGTTATGGACAGTAACGGCTGGTCACTGGTTATGGACAGTAACGGCTGGTCAGGGGTTATGGACAGTAACAGCTGGTCAGTGGTTATGGACAGTAACGACTGGTCACTGGTTATGGACAGTAACGGCTGGTCAGTGGTTATGGACAGTAACAGCTGGTCACTGGTTATGGACAGTAACAGCTGGTCAGGGGTTATGGACAGTAACAGCTGGTCACTGGTTATGGACAGTAACGGCTGGTCAGTGGTTATGGACAGTAACAGCTGGTCACTGGTTATGGACAGTAACAGCTGGTCAGGGGTTATGGACAGTAACAGCTGGTCACTGGTTATGGACAGTAACGGCTGGTCACTGGTTATGGACAGTAACAGCTGGTCACTGGTTATGGACAGTAACAGCTGGTCAGGGGTTATGGACAGTAACGGCTGGTCAGGGGTTATGGACAGTAACAGCTGGTCACTGGTTATGGACAGTAACGGCTGGTCAGTGGTTATGGACAGTAACGACTGGTCAGGGGTTATGGACAGTAACGGCTGGTCACAGGTTATGGACAGTAACGGCTGGTCAGGGGTTATTGACAGTAACGGCTGGTCAGGGGTTATGGACAGTAACAGCTGGTCAGTGGTTATGGACAGTAACGGCTGGTCAGGGGTTATGGACAGTAACGGCTGGTCAGTGGTTATGGACAGTAACGGCTGGTCACTGGTTATGGACAGTAACGGCTGGTCAGGGGTTATGGACAGTAACATCTGGTCAGTGGTTATGGACAGTAACGGCTGGTCAGTGGTTATGGACAGTAACGGCTGGTCAGGGGTTATGGACAGTAACATCTGGTCAGTGGTTATGGACAGTAACGGCTGGTCAGTGGTTATGGACAGTAACATCTGGTCACTGGTTATGGACAGTAACGGCTGGTCACTGGTTATGGACAGTAACGGCTGGTCAGGGGTTATGGACAGTAACATCTGGTCAGTGGTTATGGACAGTAACATCTGGTCACTGGTTATGGACAGTAACGGCTGGTCACTGGTTATGGACAGTAACGGCTGGTCACTGGTTATGGACAGTAACGGCTGGTCAGTGGTTATGGGCAGTAACAGCTGGTCACTGGTTATGGACAGTAACGGCTGGTCACTGGTTATGGACAGTAACGGCTGGTCAGTGGTTATGGACAGTAACATCTGGTCACTGGTTATGGACAGTAACGGCTGGTCACTGGTTATGGACAGTAACGGCTGGTCAGTGGTTATGGACAGTAACGGCTGGTCACTGGTTATGGACAGTAACGGCTGGTCACTGGTTATGGACAGTAACGGCTGGTCAGGGGTTATGGACAGTAACAGCTGGTCAGTGGTTATGGACAGTAACGACTGGTCACTGGTTATGGACAGTAACGGCTGGTCAGTGGTTATGGACAGTAACAGCTGGTCACTGGTTATGGACAGTAACAGCTGGTCAGGGGTTATGGACAGTAACAGCTGGTCACTGGTTATGGACAGTAACGGCTGGTCAGTGGTTATGGACAGTAACAGCTGGTCACTGGTTATGGACAGTAACAGCTGGTCAGGGGTTATGGACAGTAACAGCTGGTCACTGGTTATGGACAGTAACGGCTGGTCACTGGTTATGGACAGTAACGAATGGTCACTGGTTATGGACAGTAACGGCTGGTCAGTGGTTATGGACAGTAACGGCTGGTCACTGGTTATGGACAGTAACGGCTGGTCAGTGGTTATGGACAGTAACAGCTGGTCACTGGTTATGGACAGTAACAGCTGGTCAGGGGTTATGGACAGTAACAGCTGGTCACTGGTTATGGACAGTAACGACTGGTCACTGGTTATGGACAGTAACGGCTGGTCAGTGGTTATGGACAGTAACAGCTGGTCACTGGTTATGGACAGTAACAGCTGGTCAGGGGTTATGGACAGTAACAGCTGGTCACTGGTTATGGACAGTAACGGCTGGTCACTGGTTATGGACAGTAACGGCTGGTCACTGGTTATGGACAGTAACAACCGGTCACTGGTTATGGACAGTAACGGCTGGTCACTGGTTATGGACATTAACAGGTGTTCAGTGGTTATGGCCAGTAACGGCTGGTCAGGGGTTATGGACAGTAACAGCTGGTCACTGGTTATGGACAGTAACGGCTGGTCACTGGTTATGGACAGTAACGGCTGGTCAGGGGTTATGGACAGTAACGACTGGTCACTGGTTATGGACAGTAACGGCTGGTCACAGGTTATGGACAGTAACGGCTGGTCAGGGGTTATGGACAGTAACGACTGGTCACTGGTTATGGACAGTAACGGCTGGTCACTGGTTATGGACAGTAACGACTGGTCACTGGTTATGGACAGTAACGGCTGGTCAGTGGTTATGGACAGTAACAGCTGGTCACTGGTTATGGACAGTAACAGCTGGTCAGGGGTTATGGACAGTAACAGCTGGTCACTGGTTATGGACAGTAACGGCTGGTCAGTGGTTATGGACAGTAACAGCTGGTCACTGGTTATGGACAGTAACAGCTGGTCACTGGTTATGGACAGTAACGGCTGGTCACTGGTTATTGACAGTAACGGCTGGTCAGTGGTTATGGACAGTAACAGCTAGTCACTGGTTATGGACAGTAACGGCTGGTCACTGGTTATGGACAGTAACAGCTGGTCACTGGTTATGGACAGTAACGGCTGGTCAGTGGTTATGGACAGTAACAGCTGGTCAGGGGTTATGGACAGTAACAGCTGGTCACTGGTTATGGACAGTAACGGCTGGTCACTGGTTATGGACAGTAACAGCTGGTCAGGGGTTATGGACAGTAACAGCTGGTCACTGGTTATGGACAGTAACGACTGGTCACTGGTTATGGACAGTAACGGCTGGTCAGTGGTTATGGACAGTAACAGCTGGTCAGGGGTTATGGACAGTAACAGCTGGTCACTGGTTATGGACAGTAACGGCTGGTCACTGGTTATGGACAGTAACGGCTGGTCACTGGTTATGGACAGTAACAGCTGGTCACTGGTTATGGACAGTAACGGCTGGTCACTGGTTATGGACAGTAACGGCTGGTCACTGGTTATGGACAGTAACAGCTGGTCATTGGTTATGGACAGTAACGACTGGTCACTGGTTATGGACAGTAACAGCTGGTCACTGGTTATGGACAGTAACAGCTGGTCATTGGTTATGGACAGTAACGACTGGTCACTGGTTATGGACAGTAACAGCTGGTCATTGGTTATGGACAGTAACGACTGGTCACTGGTTATGGACAGTAACAGCTGGTCACTGGTTATGGACAGTAACAGCTGGTCAGTGGTTATGGACAGTAACGGCTGGTCACTGGTTATGGACAGTAACGGCTGGTCACTGGTTATGGACAGTAACGACTGGTCACTGGTTATGGACAGTAACGGCTGGTCAGTGGTTATGGACAGTAACAGCTGGTCACTGGTTATGGACAGTAACGGCTGGTCAGTGATTATGGACAGTAACGGCTGGTCACTGGTTATGGACAGTAACGGCTGGTCAGTGGTTATGGACAGTAACGGCTGGTCACTGGTTATGGACAGTAACGGCTGGTCAGTGGTTATGGACAGTAACGGCTGGTCACTGGTTATGGACAGTAACAGCTGGTCACTGGTTTTGGACAGTAACGGCTGGTCACTGGTTATGGACAGTAACAGCTGGTCAGTGGTTATGGACAGTAACAGCTGGTCATTGGTTATGGACAGTAACGGCTGGTCAGTGGTTATGGACAGTAACGGCTGGTCAGTGGTTATGGACAGTCACAGCTGGTCACTGGTTATGGACAGTAACGACTGGTCACTGGTTATGGACAGTCACGGCTGGTCACTGGTTATGGACAGTAACAGCTGGTCAGTGGTTATGGACAGTAACGGCTGGTCACTGGTTATGGACAGTAACGGCTGGTCACTGGTTATGGACAGTAACGGCTGGTCAGGGGTTATGGACAGTAACATCTGGTCACTGGTTATGGACAGTAACGGCTGGTCACTGGTTATGGACAGTAACAGCTGGTCAGTGGTTATGGACAGTAACGGCTGGTCACTGGTTATGGACAGTAACAGCTGGTCAGTGGTTATGGACAGTAACAGCTGGTCACTGGTTATGGACAGTAACAGCTGGTCAGTGGTTATGGACAGTAACGGCTGGTCACTGGTTATGGACAGTAACGGCTGGTCACTGGTTATGGACAGTAACGGCTGGTCAGGGGTTATGGACAGTAACGACTGGTCACTGGTTATGGACAGTAACAGCTGGTCAGGGGTTATGGACAGTAACAGCTGGTCACTGGTTATGGACAGTAACGGCTGGTCACTGGTTATGGACAGTAACGGCTGGTCAGGGGTTATGGACAGTAACGGCTGGTCACTGGTTATGGACAGTAACGGCTGGTCACTGGTTATGGACAGTAACGACTGGTCACTGGTTATGGACAGTAACAGCTGGTCACTGGTTATGGACAGTAACGGCTGGTCACTGGTTATGGACAGTAACGGCTGGTCAGGGGTTATGGACAGTAACGTCTGGTCACTGGTTATGGACAGTAACGTCTGGTCACTGGTTATGGACAGTAACGGCTGGTCAGGGGTTATGGACAGTAACATCTGGTCACTGGTTATGGACAGTAACAGCTGGTCACTGGTTATGGACAGTAACGGCTGGTCACTGGTTATGGACAGTAACGGCTGGTCACTGGTTATGGACAGTAACAGCTGGTCACTGGTTATGGACAGTAACGGCTGGTCAGTGGTTATGGACAGTAACAGCTGGTCACTGGTTATGGACAGTAACAGCTGGTCACTGGTTATGGACAGTAACGGCTGGTCACTGGTTATGGACAGTAACGGCTGGTCAGTGGTTATGGACAGTAACGGCTGGTCAGGGGTTATGGACAGTAACGTCTGGTCACTGGTTATGGACAGTAACGGCTGGTCACTGGTTATGGACAGTAACAGCTGGTCACTGGTTATGGACAGTAACGGCTGGTCAGGGGTTATGGACAGTAACGTCTGGTCACTGGTTATGGACAGTAACATCTGGTCACTGGTTATGGACAGTAACAGCTGGTCACTGGTTATGGACAGTAACGGCTGGTCACTGGTTATGGACAGTAACGGCTGGTCACTGGTTATGGACAGTAACAGCTGGTCACTGGTTATGGACAGTAACGGCTGGTCACTGGTTATGGACAGTAACAGCCGGTCTCTGGTTATGGACAGTAACGGCTGGTCACTGGTTATGGACAGTAACGGCTGGTCAGTGGTTATGGACAGTAACGGCTGGTCACTGGTTATGGACAGTAACAGCTGGTCACTGGTTATGGACAGTAACGGCTGGTCACTGGTTATGGACAGTAACAGCTGGTCACTGGTTATGGACAGTAACGGCTGGTCACTGGTTATGGACAGTAACGGCTGGTCAGTGGTTATGGACAGTAACGGCTGGTCAGGGGTTATGGACAGTAACGGCTGGTCAGGGGTTATGGACAGTAACGGCTGGTCAGGGGTTATGGACAGTAACGACTGGTCACTGGTTATGGACAGTAACGGCTGGTCACTGGTTATGGACAGTAACGGCTGGTCAGGGGTTATGGACAGTAACATCTGGTCACTGGTTATGGACAGTAACGTCTGGTCACTGGTTATGGACAGTAACGGCTGGTCAGGGGTTATGGACAGTAACATCTGGTCACTGGTTATGGACAGTAACAGCTGGTCACTGGTTATGGACAGTAACGGCTGGTCACTGGTTATGGACAGTAACAGCTGGTCACTGGTTATGGACAGTAACGGCTGGTCACTGGTTATGGACAGTAACAGCTGGTCACTGGTTATGGACAGTAACGGCTGGTCACTGGTTATGGACAGTAACGGCTGGTCAGTGGTTATGGACAGTAACGGCTGGTCAGGGGTTATGGACAGTAACGGCTGGTCAGGGGTTATGGACAGTAACGACTGGTCACTGGTTATGGACAGTAACAGCTGGTCACTGGTTATGGACAGTAACAGCTGGTCACTGGTTATGGACAGTAACGGCTGGTCACTGGTTATGGACAGTAACAGCTGGTCACTGGTTATGGACAGTAACGGCTGGTCACTGGTTATGGACAGTAACGGCTGGTCAGTGGTTATGGACAGTAACAGCTGGTCACTGGTTATGGACAGTAACGGCTGGTCAGGGGTTATGGACAGTAACGGCTGGTCAGTGGTTATGGACAGTAACGGCTGGTCAGTGGTTATGGACAGTAACGGCTGGTCAGTAGTTATGGACAGTAACAGCTGGTCACTGGTTATGGACAGTAACGGCTGGTCAGTGGTTATGGACAGTAACGGCTGGTCAGGGGTTATGGACAGTAACGGCTGGTCAGGGGTTATGGACAGTAACGACTGGTCACTGGTTATGGACAGTAACGGCTGGTCAGGGGTTATGGACAGTAACGACTGGTCAGGGGTTATGGACAGTAACATCTGGTCACTGGTTATGGACAGTAACAGCTGGTCACTGGTTATGGACAGTAACAGCTGGTCACTGGTTATGGACAGTAACGGCTGGTCACTGGTTATGGACAGTAACAGCTGGTCACTGGTTATGGACAGTAACGGCTGGTCAGTGGTTATGGACAGTAACGGCTGGTCAGTGGTTATGGACAGTAACATCTGGTCACTGGTTATGGACAGTAACAGCTGGTCACTGGTTATGGACAGTAACGTCTGGTCACTGGTTATGGACAGTAACGGCTGGTCAGTGGTTATGGACAGTAACGGCTGGTCAGGGGTTATGGACAGTAACGGCTGGTCAGGGGTTATGGACAGTAACGGCTGGTCAGTGGTTATGGACAGTAACAGCTGGTCACTGGTTATGGACAGTAACGGCTGGTCAGTGGTTATGGACAGTAACGGCTGGTCAGGGGTTATGGACAGTAACGGCTGGTCAGTGGTTATGGACAGTAACGGCTGGTCAGTGGTTATGGACAGTAACGGCTGGTCAGTGGTTATGGACAGTAACAGCTGGTCACTGGTTATGGACAGTAACGGCTGGTCAGTGGTTATGGACAGTAACGACTGGTCACTGGTTATGGACAGTAACGGCTGGTCACTGGTTATGGACAGTAACAGCTGGTCACTGGTTATGGACAGTAACGGCTGGTCACTGGTTATGGACAGTAACGGCTGGTCAGTGGTTATGGACAGTAACGGCTGGTCAGTGATTATGGACAGTAACGGCTGGTCACTGGTTATGGACAGTAACAGCTGGTCACTGGTTATGGACAGTAACGGCTGGTCACTGGTTATGGACAGTAACGGCTGGTCAGTGGTTATGGACAGTAACGGCTGGTCAGGGGTTATGGACAGTAACGGCTGGTCAGGGGTTATGGACAGTAACGGCTGGTCAGTGGTTATGGACAGTAACAGCTGGTCACTGGTTATGGACAGTAACGGCTGGTCAGTGGTTATGGACAGTAACGGCTGGTCAGGGGTTATGGACAGTAACGGCTGGTCAGTGGTTATGGACAGTAACGGCTGGTCAGTGGTTATGGACAGTAACGGCTGGTCAGGGGTTATGGACAGTAACGGCTGGTCAGTGGTTATGGACAGTAACGGCTGGTCAGTGGTTATGGACAGTAACGGCTGGTCAGGGGTTATGGACAGTAACGGCTGGTCAGTGGTTATGGACAGTAACGGCTGGTCAGGGGTTATGGACAGTAACGGCTGGTCAGTGGTTATGGACAGTAACATCTGGTCAGTGGTTATGGACAGTAACGGCTGGTCAGTGGTTATGGACAGTAACGGCTGGTCAGTGGTTATGGACAGTAACAGCTGGTCACTGGTTATGGACAGTAACGGCTGGTCAGTGGTTATGGACAGTAACGACTGGTCACTGGTTATGGACAGTAACGGCTGGTCAGTGGTTATGGACAGTAACGACTGGTCACTGGTTATGGACAGTAACGGCTGGTCACTGGTTATGGACAGTAACGGCTGGTCAGTGGTTATGGACAGTAACGACTGGTCACTGGTTATGGACAGTAACGGCTGGTCAGGGGTTATGGACAGTAACGACTGGTCACTGGTTATGGACAGTAACATCTGGTCACTGGTTATGGACAGTAACGACTGGTCACTGGTTATGGACAGTAACGACTGGTCACTGGTTATGGACAGTAACATCTGGTCACTGGTTATGGACAGTAACGACTGGTCACTGGTTATGGACAGTAACGACTGGTCACTGGTTATGGACAGTAACGGCTGGTCACTGGTTATGGACAGTAACGACTGGTCTTGCCAGTGACGCTCACTTCCCAAGAATGAATAAAATAAAACTTCAAATGATCAGGTTTTGATTGATGAACATCAGTTCGTACAGGAACATCATCAGTCAGCAAGAAGTCCTTGCATTTCTATCGCACCTTTCCTCACCTCAGGATGTCGCAAAGTGCTGCTCAGGCAATGAAGTTCTATTCGAAGTGGAGTCACTGTTGTAATGTAGGAAACACAACAGCCATAATTTGCACACAGCAAGATCCCACAAACAGCAATGTGATAACAACCAGATAATCTGTTTGTCAGGGCACCAAGGAGAAAACCCCTGCTTTTCTTCAAAATAGTGACGTGGTTCTGTCACATCCACCGGCGAGGGAAGACAGAACCTCAGTTTAACACCTCATTCAAAAGGTGGCAGCTCCATCAGTGCAGTTCTCCCTCAGTAATGTCCCTCCAACAGTGCAGTTCTCCCTCAGCACTAGATTCTCAACCAAATTAGGTGCCTAAGTTTCTGAAGTGAAAGTGCTAGCCACAAAGCCACAACTGACAGCTAAGGTAAAGTGTAAAGTTTGTAATACATCGGAATGCAGATATATGTGACTGGTGCTATTTTTTTATTTGTTCATGGGATGTGGGCGTCGCTGGCCAGGCCAGCATTTATTGCCCATCCCTAATTGCCCTTGAGAAGGTGGTGGTGAGCTGCCTTCTCGAACCACTGCAGTCCATGTGGGGTAGCTACACGCACAGTGCTGTTAGGAAGGGGGTTCCAGGATTCTGACCCAGCGACAGTGAAGGAACGGCGATTATAGTTCCAAGTCAAGATGGTGTGTGACTTGGAGGGGAACTTGCAGGTGGCGGTGTTCCCATGCATCTGCTGCCCTTGTCCTTCCAGTTGGTAGAGGTCGTGGGTTTGGAAGGTGCTGTCTGAGGAGCCTTGGTGCATTGCTGCAGTGTATCTTGTAGATGGTACACACTGCTGCCACGGTGCGTCGGTGGGGTGCCAATCAAGTGGCTGTTTTGTCCTGGATGGTGTCGAGCTTCTTGAGAGTTGTTGGAGCTGCACCCATCCAGGCAAGTGGAGAGCATTCCATCACACTCCTGACTTGTGCCTTGTAGATGGTGGACAGGCTTTGGGGAGTCAGGAGGTGAGTTACTCGCCGCAGGATTCCTAGCCTTTGACCTGCTCTTGTAGCCACGGTATTTATATGGCTACTCCAGTTCAGTTTCTGGTCAATGGTAGCCCCTAGGATGTTGATAGTGGGGGATTCAGCAATGGTAATGCTGTTGAATGTCAAGGGGAGATGGTTAGATTCTCTCTTGTTGGAGATGGTCATTGCCTGGCAGTTGTGTGGCGCGAATGTTACTTGCCATTTATCAGCCCAAGCCTGGATATTATCCAAGTGTTGCTGCATTTCTACACAGATTGCTTCAGTATCTGAGGAGTCATGAATGGTGCTGAATATTGTGCAATCATCAGCGAACATCCCCACTTCTGACCTTAGGATTGAAGGAAGGCCATTGATGAAGCAGCTGAAGATGGTTGGGCCTAGGACACTACCCTGAGGAACTCCTGCAGTGATGTCCTGGAGCTCAGATGATTGACCTCCAACAACCACAACCATCTTCCTTTGCGCTCGGTATGACTCCAACCAGCAGAGAGTTTTCCCCCTGATTTCCATTGACCTCAGTTTTGCGAGGGCTCCTTGCTGCCATTCCCGGTCAAATGCTGCCTTGATATCAAGGGCAGTCACTCTTACCTCACCTCTTGAGTTCAGCTCTTTTGTCCATGTTTGAACCAAGGCTGGAGCTCAGTGGCCCTGGCGGAACACAAACTGAGCGTCACTGAACAGGTTATTGCTAAGCAACTGTTGCTTGATGGCACTGTTGATGACACCTTCCATCACTTTCCTGATGATTGAGAGTAGACTGATGGGGCGGTAATTGGCCGGGTTGGACTTGTCCTGTTTTTTGTGTACAGGACATACCTGGGCAATTTTCCACATTGCAGGGTAGATGCCAGTGTTGTGGCTGTACTGGAACAGCTTGGCTAGGGGTGCGGCAAGTTCTAGAGCACAGGTCTTCAGTACTATTGCCGGAATATTGTCAGGGCCCATAGCCTTTGCAGTATCCAGTACCTTCAGTCGTTTCTTGATATCACACGGAGTGAATCAAATTGGCTGAAGTCTGGCATCTGTAATGCTGGGACCTTCAGGAGGAGGCCGAGATAGATCATCAACTCGGCACTTCTGGCTGAAGATTGTTGCAAATGCTTCGGCCTTATCTTTTGCACTGATGTGCTGGGTTCCCCCATCTTTGAGGATGGGGATATTTATGGAGCTACCTCCTCCAGTTAGTTGTTTAATTGTCCACCACCATTCACGGCTGGATGTGGCAGGACTGCAGAGCTTAGATCTGATCCGTTGGTTATGGGATCACTTAGCTCTGTCTATTGCATGCTGCTTACGCAGTTTGGCACGCAGATAGTCCTGTGTTGTAGCTTCACCAGGTTGACACCTCGTTTTGAGTTATGCCTGGTGCTGCTCCTGGCATGCCCTCCTGCACTCTTCATTGAACCAGGGTTGGTCTCCTGGCTTTATGGTAATGGTAGAGTGGGGGATATGCCGTGCCATGAGGTTACAGATTGTGGTTGAGTACAATTCTGCTGCTGCTGATGGCCCACAGCGCCTCATGGATGCCCAGTTTTTCATTGCTAGATCTGTTTGAAATCTATCCCATTTAGCACAGTGATAGTGCCACACAACACGATGGACGGTATCCTCAATGTGAAGGCGGGACTTCGTCTCCACAAGGACTGTGCGGTGGTCACTCCTACCAATACAGTCATGGACAGAAGCATCTGCGGCAGGCAGATTGGTGAGGACAAGGTCAAGTATGTTTTTCCCTTGTGTTGGTTCCCTCACCACCTGCCGCAGACCCAGTCTAGCAGCTATGTCCAAAAGGATTCGGCTAGCTCGGTCAGTCGTGGTGCTACCGAGCCACTCTTGGTGATGGACATTGAAGTCCCCCATCCAGAGTACATTTTGTGCCCTTGCCACCCTCAGTGCTTCCTCCAAGTGGTGTTCAACATGGTGGAGTACTGAGTCATCAGCTGAGGGAGGGCAGTAGGTGGTAATCAGTAGGAGGTTACCTTGCCCATGATTGACCTGATGCCATGAGAGTTCATGGGGTCCGTAGTCCATGTTGAGGACTCCCAGGGCAACTCCCTCCCTACTGTATACCACTGTCCTACCACCTCTGCTGGGTCTGTCCTGCCGGTGGGACAGGACATACCCAGGGATGGGGATGGCAGTGTCTGGGACATTGTCTGTCAGGTCTGATTCCATGAGTATGACTATGTCAGCCTGTTGCTTGACTAGTCTGTGGGACAGCTCTCCCAACTTTGGCACAAGCCCCTAGATGTTAGTAAGGAGGACTTTGCAGGGTCGACAGGGCTGGGTTTGCCATTGTCGTTTCCGGTGCCTAGGTCGATGCCGGGTGTTCCGTCCAGTTTCATTCCTTTTTATTGACTTCGTAACGGTTAGGTACAACTGAGTGACTTGCTAGGCCATTTCAGAGGGCATGTAAGAGTTAACCACATTGCTGTGGGTCTGGAGTCACATGTCGGCCAGACCAAGTAAGGTCAGCAGATTTCCTTCCCTAAAAGGACATTAGTGAACCAGATGGGTTTTTACAACAATCGACAATGGTTTCATGGCCATCATTAGACTAGCTTTTAATTCCAGATTTATTAATTGAATTCAAATTCCACCATCTGCTGTGGTGGGATTCGAACCCATATCCCCAGAGAAATACCCTGGGTCTCTGGGTTACTAGTCCAGTGATAATACCACTACGCCACTGTGCATCGATGGTGGAGGGAGTGAATGTTTGTTGATGGGGTGCCAATCAAGCGGGCTGCTTTGTCCTGGATGGTGTCGAGCTTCTTGTGTGTTGTTGGAGCTGCACCCATCCAGGCAAGTGGAGAGTATTCCATCACACTCCTGACTTGTGCCTTGTAGATGGTGGACAGGCTTTGGGGAGTCAGGAGGTGAGTTACTCACCACAGGATTCCTAGTCTCTGACCTGCTCTTGTAGCCACGGTATTTATATAGCTACTCCAGTTCAGTTTCTGGTCAATGGTAACCCCCAGGATGTTGATAGTGGGGGATTCAGCAATTGTGATGCCATTGAATATCAAGAGGAGATGGTTAGATTCTCTCTTGTTGGAGTTTTTCATTGCCTGGCACTTGTGTGGTGCAAATATTACTTGCCATTTATCAGTCCAAGCCTGGATATTGTCCAGGTCTTGCTGCATCTGGACACGGGCTGCTTCAGCATCTGAGGAGTTGTGAATGGTGCTGAACATTGTGCAATCGTCAGTGAACATCCCCACTTCTGACCTTATGATTGAAGGAAGGTCATTGATGAAGCAGCTGAAGATGGTTGGGCCCAGGACACGACCTTGAGGTACTCCTGCAGTGATGTCCTGGAGCTCAGATGATTGACCTCCAACAACCACAGCCATCTTCCTTTGCATTGGGTGCGACTTCAACCAGCAGAGTTTTCCCCCTGATTCCCATTGACTCCAGTTTTGCTGGGGCTCCTTGATGCCATACTTGGTCAAACGCTGCCTTGATGTCAAGGGCAGTCACTCATCTCACCTCTGGAATTCAGCTCATTTGTCCATGTTTGGACTAAGGCTGTAATGAGGTCAGGAGCTGAGTGGCCCTGGCGGAACCCAAACTGAGCGTCACTGAGCAGGTTATTGCTGAGTAAGTGCCACTTGATAGCACTGTGGACGACTCTTTCCATCACTTTGCTGATGATCGAGAGTAGGCTAATGGGGCGGTAATTGGCCGGGTTGAACTTGTCCTGCTTCTTGAGTCCAGGACATACCTGGGCAACTTTCCATATTGCCGGGTAGATGCCAGTGTTGTAACTGTACTGGAATAGCTTAGCTAGGGGTGCAGCAGGTTCTGGAGCACAGGTCTTCAGTACTATTGCCGGAATATTGTCAGGGCCCATAGCCTTTGCAGTATCCAGTGCCTTCAGCCATCTCCTGTTATCGCATGTACATACCATTCCTTTCATAAGCTTCAGATGTCACTTCATGAAGATCTCTGGGAGGAAATGTCACTCCAAACCCTCATGTTGAGGCTGTCGGTTCGGATGAAGCTCCAATCCTTTAGTCAAAATAGCCGTCAGCTGATGCAACATATATCCCTCAACCCAACATCAGTGGAACAGATTTTCTGGTCATTATCTCTTTGCGGTTTCTGGGATCTTGCTGTGCACAAATAGCTGCCGCATTTCCTGCATTATAACAGTGACCACAGTTCGAAAAACTATTGCACTAGCTCTGGGACATTCTGGGGTCCTTTAAGATGCGAGAGAAATGGAAGTCTCTTTTTTCCTGAATTAGCCTCAAAAAATAATTGGTTTAATATTTACTTTGGAATAGGATTGGGATCTTGAGGCGGGGATAGGGACAACAATAATCCAGAATGATTCCAGATGGAAAGCTGCTTGGAGGACGAGGTTAGTGGGCATTGTGAGTCAGACTTGAATGATGGAGAGCTCGGGACAGGCAAATGATCTGGCAGTTTCACTTTACACTGCCGTGAAATCATTCACAATTCCACAAAATTCCCGTCATCAGATTAAGTAGATGCAGCTGAGACCACGATGGAATAAACTTCACATGGTTTACTGATTGTTTTTATTCTTTCCTTGCTTCTGTCCTTAATACTTTCATTCAATAACAATAACTTGCATTTATATAGCACCCTTAACATAGTAAAACACCCCAAGGTGCTTCACAGGAGCATTACCAAACAAAATTTGACCCCAAGCCACATAAGGAGATATTAGGAAAGGTGACCAAACGCTTCGTCAAAGCAGTAGGATTTAAGGAGCATCTCAAAGGAGGAGAGAGAGTCGGGGAGAGGTTTAGGGAGGGAATTCCAGAGCTTAGGAACCAGGAAGCTGAAGGTACGGCCGCCAATGGTGGAGCGATAAAAATCAGGGATGCTCAAGAGGCCAGAATTAGAGGAGCGCAGAGACTATGGACGATTGTGGGGCTGGAGGAGGTTACAGAGATAGGGAAGGGCGAAGCCAGGGAGAGATTTGAAAACAAGGATGAGAATTTTAAAATCGAGACTGGGAGCCAATGTAAGTCAGCGAGCGCAGTGGGTGATGTGTGAAGAGGATTTGGTACAAGTTAGGACATGGGGTAGCAGTGTTTTGGAAGAGCTCCGGTTTATGGAGGGTAGAATGTGGGAGGCTGGCCAGGAGAGTGCTGGAATAGTCGAGTCTAGAGGTGCCAAAGGCATGAATGAGGGTTTCAGCAATAGATGGGCTGAGGCTGAATGGCAAAGTTTCAACAGTAGCATCAACCCATCTTATTTAAGCAGTTGTGTGTGTCGGTGTCTCTAACACTGACAGTCACTGCATTACACCACAAGGGGATGCTGATGCTCTGGGTTTATTCTGCAGTTGCAGAAAGTGACCATTGAAGGATGAGTTGGATGGAATACATGCAGGAAAGTGTTAAAGCAGGACATGGTGCAGTGCAGACCAACAACACATCACAGAGCCTATACGCACTGACCACCGCCTGCAGCTCTCCTCACAGCCTGCAGTGTGACAAAGGAGCAAAGGTTATATGGAATTTACAGCACAGAGACAGCCCATTCAGTCCACGCTGGTGTTTCTGCTCCACATAAATACCTCTTACCACCCCCTCTTCATCTCCCCCGATCAGCATACCCTTCTATTCCTTTCTCCCTCATGTGTTTATCCAGCTTCCCCTTAAATGGATCAATACTATTCACCTCAACCACTCCCTGTGGTAGCGAGTTCCACATTCTCACCACTCTCTGGGGAAAGAAATTTCTCCTGAATTCCTGATTGGATTTATTAGTGACTATTAGGGACCTGGGTGTACTTGTCTATAGATCACTGAAGGCAGCAGCACAGGTGGATAAGGTGGTTAGGAAGGCATATGGGATACTTGCCTTTATTAGCCGAGGCATGGAATATAAGAATAGAGAGGTAACGATGGATCTGTATAGAGTGCTGGTTGGGCTACAGCTGGAGTACTGTGTACAGTTCTGATCGCAACACTATAGGAAGGATGTGATTGCACTGGAGAGGGCGCAGAGGAGATTCGCCAGGATGTTGCCTGGGCTGGAGCATTTCAGCTATGAGGAGAGACTGAAAAGGCTAGGGTTGTTTTCCTTAGAGCAGAGAAGGCTGAGGGGGGACATGATTGAGGTATACAAAATTATGAGGGGCATTGATAGATTAGATAGGAAGAAACTTTTTCCCTTAACGGAGGGGTCAATAACCAGGGGGCATAGATTTAAGGTAAGGGGCAGGAGGTTTAGAGGGGATTTGAGGAAAAGTTTTTTCACTCAGTGAGTGGCTGGAATCTGGAACGCACTGCTTGAAGAGGTGGTAGAGGCAGGAACCTTCTCAATATTTAAGAAGTATTTAGGTGACCACTTGAAATGCCATAACATACAAGGCTATGGGCCAATACTGGAAAATCAGATTAGAATAATTAGGTGCTTGATGGCTGGCACAGACACAATGGGCCGAAGGGCCTGTTTCTGTGCTGTATAACTCTATGACTCTATGACTATCTTATATTAATGGCTCCTAGTTCTGGTCTCCCCAACAAGTGGAAACATCTCCACATCTACCCTGTAAAACCCTTACAAAAGCAGCGGAGATTGCAGAGAGAAGGGTGAAGGGTTAAAGCATTGACTTTGTCTTCAGAAACACGACCCTTTATTATCAACCTGGAAAGTTCTGTGTGCTCCTTTCAAAGGCGATTGGTAAGTACACAGCATAGAGCATCAGGAACAAAGACTATTGTTCAGTCTCAGGTTCATCAAATTATAGATACTTTGAAAGGACCAGAGATGGGATTCATCAGATACTGATTTCACTTCAACCACTTTGTCTAAACAGTCAAAACACTGTTTAAAGTCAGCAGGGTCTGTAAGGCAGGACAGGATGGATCAGTCTCACACAAGTGCCTAGTCTTCTTGTGCATTTCAGCCAGGGGATTGAAAAAGCACCTTTCACAACCTCAGGATGGCCCCAAAGCGCTTTACAGCTAATGAAGTACTTTTGAAGTGTAGTCACTGTTGTAATGTAGGAAATGCAGCAGCCGATTTGTGCACAGCAAGATCCCACAAACAGCAATGATAACCTGTTTGCAATGATGTTGATTGAGGGATAAACATTGGCCCCAGGACACTGTGGAGAATTTCCTCCTACTCTGCTTCCAAAGAGTGGCTGTGGGATCTTTTTTGTCCACCTGAGAGAGCAGACGGGGCCTCGGTTTAACATCTCTTCTGAAAGACGTCACCTCCAGCAGTGCGGTCGCAATCTGCTGCACAGGAGCGACTTATCAAACACAATTTGGCACCGAGCCACATAGAGAGATATTAGGACAGTTGACCAAAAGCTTGTCAAAGATGGAGGATTTAAGCAGGAGAGAGAGGTGGTGAGGTTTAGGGAAGGGATTCCAGAGCTTAGGCTCCTTGCAGATAAAGGCACAGCCACCAACGGTGGAGCAATTAAAATACTGAATGTTCAAGAGGTCATAATTGGAGGAGCACAGAGACCTCGGAGGGCTGTCAGACTGGAGGGGTTTGCAGAGATAGGGAGGGGCGAGGCCATGAAGGGATTTGAAAGCAGGGATGAGAATTCTAAAATCCGGGTGTTGTCAGACCGGGAGCCAACGTAGGTCCAGGGGGTGATGGGTGAGCAGAACTTGGTGCGGGTTAGGACCCAGGCAGCAGAGTTTTGATGAGCTTAAATTTAGTGAGGGTGGAATGTGGGAGACCAGCCAGGAGTGTTTTGGAATAGTCAAGTCCAGAGGTAACAAAAACATGGAAGAGGTTTTCAGCAGCAGATGAGTTGAGGCGGGGGCAACGACAGATGATGTTACAGAGGTGGGGGGTCTATGTGAGGAAGTGGATCTGTGTTTGGAAGCTGAGCTCAGGATTTCTCGAAGTTTATATATGAGTGACTCCAACTGCACTTGTTTAGTGAGGGGGGAAATCACTCAACATCACAGCCAGATTGTGAGGAGCAGAGAGAAAGACAGTAATTCTTCTGGCCTTTTAACTGCATTATTTCTCAGTGTTTTTTATTCCCACTAAGAGCTGTTCCTTCACATGGGATATTAATGACAATTGTATGAAGTCATTAAAAACTGAAAAGCTTCACTGTAAATGGGCAATGAATGATGGGTGAATGAGTTGGCATTGGGAAGAATTGAGCAGGAATTAGAGCAGGACTGGTATGGGAATTGGAGAATTTCCAGGTTTAACTCATAGGCTTGAGCAAGAGAATGAAACTCCAGCACTCGGTATCTTGCCAGCACCTGATGTTTTGAATTTAATATTCGGATAATCCAGTGATTCCGGGAGGGAGCAGGATTATTTGAAGGAGTGCGTATTGGCTAGTTACCTATTCACCTCACTCAACATCCCAGAGCACATCCACCTGGCTGACATTCCAGTGCAGTACTGAGGGAGTGCTGCACTGTCGGAGGGTCAGTACTGAGGGAGTGCTGCACTGTCGGAGGGTCATAACTGAGGGAGTGCTGCACTGTCGGAGGGTCAGTACTGAGGGAGTACCGTACTGTCGGAGGGTCAGTACTGAGGGAGTGCCGTACTGTCGGAGGGTCAGTACTGAGGGAGTGCCGTACTGTCGGAGGGTCAGTACTGAGGGAGTGCGACACTGTCAGAGGGTCAGTACTGAGGGAGTGCCGTACTGTCGGAGGGTCAGTACTGAGGGAGTGCTGCACTGTCGGAGGGTCAGTACTGAGGGAGTGCCGCACTGTCGGAGGGTCAGTACTGAGGGAGTGCTGCACTGTCGGAGGGTCAGTACTGAGGGAGTGCGACACTGTCAGAGGGTCAGTAATGAGGGAGTGCCGTACTGTCGGAGGGTCAGTACTGAGGGAGTGCTGCACTGTCGGAGGGTCAGTACTGAGGGAGTGCTGCACTGTCGGAGGGTCATAACTGAGGGAGTGCTGCACTGTTGGAGGGTCAGTACTGAGGGAGTACGATACTGTCAGAGGGTCAGTACTGAGGGAGTGCCGTACTGTCGTAGGGTCAGTACTGAGGGAGTGCCGTACTGTCGGAGGGTCAGTACTGAGGGAGTGCTGCACTGTCGGAGGGTCAGTACTGAGGGAGTGCTGCACTGTCGGAGGGTCAGTACTGAGGGAGTGCTGCACTGTCGGAGGGTCAGTACTGAGAGAGTGCGACACTGTCAGAGGGTCAGTACTGAGGGAGTGCCGTACTGTCGGAGGGTCAGTACTGAGGGAGTGCTGCACTGTCGGAGGGTCAGTACTGAGGGAGTGCTGCACTGTCGGAGGGTCAGTACTGAGGGAGTGCCGTACTGTCGGAGGGTCAGTACTGAGGGAGTGCTGCACTGTCAGAGGGTCAGTACTGAGGGAGTGCCGTACTGTCGGAGGGTCAGTACTGAGGGAGTGCCGTACTGTCGGAGGGTCAGTACTGAGGGAGTGCTGCACTGTCGGAGGGTCAGTACTGAGGGAGTGCTGCACTGTCGGAGGGTCAGTACTGAGGGAGTGCTGCACTGTCGGAGGGTCAGTACTGAGGGAGTGCGACACTGTCAGAGGGTCAGTACTGAGGGAGTACCGTACTGTCGGAGGGTCAGTGCTGAGGGAGTGCTGCACTGTCGGAGGGTCAGTACTGAGGGAGTGCCGCACTGTCGGAGGGTCAGTACTGAGGGAGTGCTGCACTGTCGGAGGGTCAGTACTGAGGGAGTGCCGCACTGTCGGAGGGTCAGTACTGAGGGAGTGCCGTACTGTCGGAGGGTCAGTACTGAGGGAGTGCTGCACTGTCGGAGGGTCAGTACTGAGGGAGTGCTGCACTGTCGGAGGGTCATAACTGAGGGAGTGCTGCACTGTTGGAGGGTCAGTACTGAGGGAGTGCGACACTGTCAGAGGGTCAGTACTGAGGGAGTGCCGTACTGTCGGAGGGTCAGTACTGAGGGAGTGCTACACTGTCAGAGGGGCAGTACTGAGGGAGTGCTACACTGTCAGAGGGTCAGTACTGAGGGAGTGCTGCACTGTCAGAGGGTCAATACTGAGGGAGTGCCGCACTGTCGGAGGGTCAATACTGAGGGAGTGCTGCAGCCCCTGCGTTAATTATAGAGAATAGCAGTCCCTGTGTATATTATAGAGAATAGCAGCCGCTGTCCATATTATAGAGAATAGCAGCTCCTGTCTATATTATAGAGAATAGCAGTACCTATGTATATTATAGGGATTAGCAGCAACTGTGTATATTATAGAGAACAGCAGTGCTTGTGTAGATACTAGAGAATAAAAGCCCCTGTGTATATTATAGAGAATAGCAGACCCTGTGTATATTATAGAATCGCAGCCCCTGTGCAGATTATAGAGAATAGCAGTGCCTGTGTATATTACAGAGAATAGCAGCCCCTGTGTATATTATAGAGAAGAGCAGCCCCTGTGTATATTTTAGAGAATAGCAGTGCCTGTGTATATATGCTAGGGAATAATAGCCCCGGTATATATTATAGAGAATAGCAGCCCCTGAGTATCTTAGAGAAAACGGCAGGTCCTGTGTATATTATAGAGAATAGTAGCACCTAATATATAGAGAATAATGGCCCCTTTGGCTGTTATAGAGAACAGCAGCGACTGTGTATATTGCAGAGAATAATAGCACCTGTGTATAGTATAGGGAATGGCAGCCGCTGAGTATATTGTAGAGAATAGCAGTCCCTGAGTATATTACAGAGAATAGCAGCCGCTGTCTATATTATAGAGAATAGCAGCCGCTGTCCAAAATACAGAGAATAGCAGCTCCTGTCTATATTATAGAGAATAGCAGCCGCTGTCTATATTATAGAGAATAGCAGCTCCTGTCTATATTATAGAGAATAGCAGCTCCTGTCTATATTATAGTGAATAGCAGCCGCTGTGTATATTACAGAGAATAGCAGCCCCTGTGGTATTATAGAGAATAGCAGCCGCTGTCCAAAATATAGAGAATAGCAGCTCCTGTGTATATTATAGAGAATAGCAGCTCCTGTCTATATTATAGAGAATAGCAGCCGCTGTCCATATTATGGAGAATAGCAGCTCCTGTCTATATTATAGAGAATAGCAGCCGCTGTCCATATTATAGAGAATAGCAGCCGCTGTCCATATTATAGAGAATAGCAGCTCCTGTGTATATTATAGAGAATAACAGCTCCTGTCTATATTATAGAGAATAGCAGCTGCTGTCTATATTATAGAGAATAGCAGCCGCTGTCTATATTATAGAGAATAGCAGCTCCTGTCTATATTATAGAGAATAGCAGCCGCTGTCTATATTATAGAGAATAGCAGCTCCTGTCTATATTATAGAGAATAGCAGCCGCTGTCTATATTATAGAGAATAGCAGCCGCTGTCTATATTATAGAGAATAGCAGCCGCTGTCCATAATATAGAGAATAGCAGCCCCTGTGTATATTATAGAGAATAGCAGCCGCTGTCCATATTATAGAGAATAGCAGCCCGAGTGCATATTATAGAGAATAGCAGCCGCTGTCCATATTATAGAGAATAGCAGCCCCTGTGTATATTATAGAGAATAGCAGCCGCTGTCCATATTATAGAGAATAACAGCCCCTGTGTATATTATAGAGAATAGCAGCTCCTGTGTATATTATAGAGAATAACAGCCCCTGTGTATATTATAGAGAATAGCAGCTCCTGTCTATATTATAGAGAATAGCAGCCGCTGTCTATATTATAGAGAATAGCAGCTCCTGTCTATATTATAGAGAATAGCAGCTCCTGTCTATATTATAGAGAATAGCAGCTCCTGTCTATATTATAGAGAATAGCAGCTCCTGTCTATATTATAGAGAATAGCAGCCGCTGTCTATATTATAGAGAATAGCAGCTCCTGTCTATATTATAGAGAATAGCAGCCGCTGTCCATATTATAGAGAATAGCAGCTCCTGTCTATATTATAGAGAATAGCAGCCGCTGTCCATATTATAGAGAATAGCAGCCGCTGTCCATATTATAGAGAATAGCAGCCGCTGTCCATAATATAGAGAATAGCAGCTCCTGTGTATATTATAGAGAATAGCAGCTCCTGTCTATATTATAGAGAATAGCAGCCGCTGTCCATATTATAGAGAATAGCAGCTCCTGTGTATATTATAGAGAATAACAGCTCCTGTCTATATTATAGAGAATAGCAGCCGCTGTCTATATTATAGAGAATAGCAGCCGCTGTCCATATTATAGAGAATAGCAGCTCCTGTCTATATTATAGAGAATAGCAGCCGCTGTCTATATTATAGAGAATAGCAGCTCCTGTCTATATTATAGAGAATAGCAGCCGCTGTCTATATTATAGAGAATAGCAGCCGCTGTCTATATTATAGAGAATAGCAGCCGCTGTCCATAATATAGAGAATAGCAGCCCCTGTGTATATTATAGAGAATAGCAGCCGCTGTCCATATTATAGAGAATAGCAGCCCGAGTGCATATTATAGAGAATAGCAGCCGCTGTCCATATTATAGAGAATAGCAGCCCCTGTGTATATTATAGAGAATAGCAGCCGCTGTCCATATTATAGAGAATAACAGCCCCTGTGTATATTATAGAGAATAGCAGCTCCTGTGTATATTATAGAGAATAACAGCCCCTGTGTATATTATAGAGAATAGCAGCCCCTGTCTATATTATAGAGAATAGCAGCCGCTGTCTATATTATAGAGAATAACAGCCCCTGTGCATATTATAGAGAATCGCAGCCCCTGTGTATATTATAGAGAATAGCAGTCCCTGTGTATATTATAGAGAATAGCAGCCCCTGTCTATATTATAGAGAGTAGCAGTCCCTGTGTATATTATAGAGAACAGCAGCCCTGTCTATATTATAGAGAATAACAGCCCCTGTGTATATTATAGAGAATAACAGCCCCTGTGTATATTATAGAGAATAGCAGCTCCTGTCTATATTATAGAGAATAGCAGCCGCTGTCTATATTATAGAGAATAACAGCCCCTGTGTATATTATAGAGAATCGCAGCCCCTGTGTATATTATAGAGAATAACAGCCCCTGTCTATATTATAGAGAATCGCAGCCCCTTTGTATATTATAGAGAATAGCAGCCGCTGTCCATATTATAGAGAATAGCAGCTCCTGCCTATATTATAGAGAATAGCAACCGCTGTCTATATTATAGAGAATAACAGCCCCTGTGTATATTATAGAGAATCGAAGCCCCTGTCTATATTATAGAGAATCGCAGCCCCTGTCTATATTATAGAGAGACACAGCTCCTGTGTATATTATAGGGAATCGCAGGCCCTTTGTATATTATAGAGAATCGCAGCCCCTGTGTATATTATAGAGAATAGCAGCCCCTGTGTATATTATAGAGAATCGCAGCCCCTGTGTATATTATAGACAATAGCAGCCCCTTTGTATATTATAGAGAATCGCAGCCCCTGTGTATATTATAGAGAATCGTAGTCCCTGTGTATATTATAGGGAATAGCAGCCCCTTTGTATATTATAGAGAATCGCAGCCTCTGTGTATATTATAGAGAATAGCAGCCCCTTTGTATATTATAGAGAATCGCAGCCCCTTTGTATATTATAGAGAATCGCAGCCCCTTTGTGTATTATAGAGAATAGCAGCTCCTGTCTATATTATAGAGAATCGCAGTCCCTTTGTATATTATAGAGAATAGCAGCCCCTTTGTATATTATAGAGAATCGCAGCCCCTTTGTATATCATAGAGAATCGCAGCCCCTGTGTATATTATAGAGAATAGCAGCTCCTGTGTATATTATAGAGAATCGCAGTCCCTTTGTATATTATAGAGAATAGCAGCCCCTTTGTATATTATAGAGAATCGCAGCCCCTTTGTATATTATAGAGAATCGCAGCCCCTGTGTATATTCTAGAGAATAGCAGCTCCTGTGTATATTATAGAGAATAGCAGCCCCTGTGTATATTATAGAGAATAGCAGCTCCTGTGTATATTATAGAGAATCGCAGTCCCTTTGTATATTATAGAGAATAGCAGCCCCTTTGTATATTATAGAGAATCACAGCCCCTTTGTATATTATAGAGAATCGCAGTCCCTTTGTATATTATAGAGAATAGCAGTCCCTTTGTATAATATGGAGAATAGCAGCCCCTGTGTATATTATAGAGAACAGCAGCCCCTTTGTATATTATAGAGAATTGCAGTCCCTTTGTATATTATAGAGAATAGCAGCTCCTGTCTATATTATAGAGAATAGCAGCCCCTTTGTATATTATAGAGAATCGCAGCTCCTGTCTATATTATAGAGAATAGCAGCCGCTGTCTATATTATAGAGAATAGCAGCTCCTGTGTATATTATAGAGAATAGCAGCCCCTTTGTATATTATAGAGAATAGCAGCCCCTTTGTATATTATAGAGAATAGCAGCTCCTGTGTATATTATAGAGAATAGCAGCTCCTGTCTATATTATAGAGAATAGCAGCCCCTTTGTGTATTATAGAGAATCGCAGCACCTGTCTATATTATAGAGAATAGCAGCCGCTGTCTATATTATAGAGAATAGCAGCTCCTGTGTATATTATAGAGAATAGCAGCCCCTTTGTATATTATAGAGAATAGCAGCCCCTTTGTATATTATAGAGAATCGCAGCTCCTGTCGATATTATAGAGAATAGCAGCTCCTGTGTATATTATAGAGAATAGCAGCCCCTTTGTATATTATAGAGAATAGCAGCTCCTGTCTATATTATAGAGAATAGCAGCCGCTGTCTATTTTATAGAGAATAGCAGCCGCTGTCCATATTATAGAGAATAGCAGCTCCTGTCTATATTATAGAGAATAGCAGCCGCTGTCTATATTATAGAGAATAACAGCTCCTGTCTATATTATAGAGAATAGCAGCCGCTGTCTATATTATAGAGAATAGCAGCCGCTGTCCATATTATAGAGAATAACAGCTCCTGTCTATATTATAGAGAATAGCAGCCGCTGTCCATAATATAGAGAATAGCAGCTCCTGTCTATATTATAGAGAATAGCAGCCGCTGTCTATATTATAGAGAATAGCAGCCGCTGTCCATAATATAGAGAATAGCAGCTCCTGTCTATATTATAGAGAATAGCAGCCGCTGTCTATATTATAGAGAATAGCAGCCGCTGTCCATATTATAGAGAATAGCAGCTCCTGTCTATATTATAGAGAATAGCAGCCGCTGTCTGTATTATAGAGAATAGCAGCCGCTGTCCATATTATAGAGAATAACAGCTCCTGTCTATATTATAGAGAATAGCAGCCGCTGTCTATATTATAGAGAATAGCAGCCGCTGTCTATATTATAGAGAATAGCAGCTCCTGTCTATATTATAGAGAATAGCAGCCGCTGTCCATATTATAGAGAATAGCAGCTCCTGTCTATATTATAGAGAATAACAGCTCCTGTCTATATTATAGAGAATAGCAGCCGCTGTCTATATTATAGAGAATAGCAGCCGCTGTCTATATTATAGAGAATAGCAGCTCCTGTCAATATTATAGAGAATAGCAGCCGCTGTCCATATTATAGAGAATAGCAGCTCCTGTCTATATTATAGAGAATAGCAGCCACTGTCTATATTATAGAGAATAGCAGCCGCTGTCCATATTATAGAGAAGAGCAGCCGCTGTCCATATTATAGAGAATAACAGCTCCTGTCTATATTATAGAGAATAGCAGCCGCTGTCCATATTATAGAGAATAACAGCTCCTGTCTATATTATAGAGAATAGCAGCCGCTGTCTATATTATAGAGAATAGCAGCCGCTGTCTATATTATAGAGAATAGCAGCCGCTGTCCATATTATAGAGAAGAGCAGCCGCTGTCCATATTATAGAGAATAACAGCTCCTGTCTATATTATAGAGAATAGCAGCCGCTGTCCATATTATAGAGAATAACAGCTCCTGTCTATATTATAGAGAATAGCAGCCGCTGTCCATATTATCGAGAATAGCAGCTCCTGTCTATATTATAGAGAATAGCAGCCGCTGTCTATATTATAGAGAATAGCAGCTCCTGTCTATATTATAGAGAATAGCAGCCGCTGTCTATATTATAGAGAATAGCAGCTCCTGTCTATATTATAGAGAATAGCAGCCGCTGTCTATATTATAGAGAATAACAGCCCCTGTGTATATTATAGAGAATCGCAGCCCCTGTGTATATTATAGAGAATAACAGCCCCTGTGTATATTATAGAGAGTAGCAGTCCCTGTGTATATTATAGAGAGTAGCAGTCCCTGTGTATATTATAGAGAATAGCAGCTCCTGTCTATATTATAGAGAATAGCAGCCGCTGTCTATATTATAGAGAATAACAGCCTCTGTGTATATTATTGAGAATCGTAGCCCCTGTGTATATTATAGAGAATAGCAGCCCCTGTCTATATTATCGAGAATCGCAGCCCCTTTGTATATTATAGAGAATAGCAGCTCCTGTCTATATTATAGAGAATAACAGCCCCTGTGTATATTATAGAGAATCGAAGCCCCTGTCTATATTATAGAGAATCGCAGCCCCTGTCTATATTATAGAGAGTCACAGCTCCTGTGTATATTATAGGGAATCGCAGCCCCTGTGTATATTATAGAGAATCGCAGCCCCTTTGTATATTATAGAGAATCGCAGCCCCTGTGTATATTATAGAGAATCGCAGCCCCTTTGTATATTATAGAGAATCGCAGCCCCTGTGTATATTATAGAGAATAGCAGCCCCTGTGTATATTATAGAGAATAGCAGCTCCTGTGTATATTATAGAGAATCGCAGTCCCTTTGTATATTATAGAGAATCGCAGTCCCTTTGTATATTGTAGAGAATCGCAGCCCCTTTGTATATTATAGAGAATCGCAGTCCCTTTGTATATTATAGAGAATAGCAGTCCCTTTGTATAATATAGAGAATAGCAGCCCCTGTGTATATTATAGAGAACAGCAGTCCCTTTGTATATTATAGAGAATCGCAGCCCCTTTGTATATTATAGAGAATCGCAGTCCCTTTGTATATTATAGAGAATAGCAGCCCCTGTGTATATTATAGAGAATAGCAGCCCCTGTGTACATATAAGAGAGTAGCAGCCCCTGTGTATATTATAGAGAATCGCAGCCCCTTTGTATATTATAGAGAATCGCAGTCCCTTTGTACATTATAGAGAATCGCAGCCCCTGTGTATATTATAGAGAATAGCAGCCCCTGTGTGTATTATAGAGAAAAGCAGCCCCTGTGTGTATTATAGAGAATAGCAGCCCCTGTGTACATTATGGAGAATAGCAGCCCCTGTGTGTATTATAGAGAATAGCAGTCCCTTTGTATATTATAGAGAATAGCAGCCCCTTTGTATATTATAGAGAATCGCAGCCCCTGTGTATATTATAGAGAATAGCAGCTCCTGTGTATATTATAGAGAATAGCAGCCCCTGTGTATATTATAGAGAATAGCAGCCCCTGTCTCCATTATAGAGAATAGCAGCCCCTGTGTGTATTATGGAGAATAGCAGCCCCTGTGTATATTATAGAGAATAGCAGCCCCTGTGTACATTATAGAGAATAGCAGCCCCTGTGTATATTATAGAGAATAGCAGCCCCTGTGTACATTATAGAGAGTTGCAGCCCCTGTGTGTATTATAGAGAATCGCAGTCCCTTTGTATATTATAGAGAATAGCAGCCCCTTTGTACATTATGGAGAATAGCAGTCCCTTTGTATATTATGGAGAATAGCAGCCCCTGTGTGTATTATGGAGAATAGCAGCCCCTGTGTATATTATAGAGAATAGCAGCCCCTGTGTACATTATAGAGAATAGCAGCCCCTGTGTATATTATAGAGAATAGCAGCCCCTGTGTACATTATAGAGAGTTGCAGCCCCTGTGTGTATTATAGAGAATCGCAGTCCCTTTGTATATTATAGAGAATAGCAGCCCCTTTGTACATTATGGAGAATAGCAGTCCCTTTGTATATTATGGAGAATAGCAGCCCCTATGTATATTATAGAGAATAGCAGTCCCTTTGTATATTATAGAGAATCGCAGTCCCTTTGTATATTATAGAGAATAGCAGCCCCTGTGGTATTATAGAGAATAGCAGCCCCTGTGTACATTATAAAGAATAGCAGCCCCTGTGTATATTATAGAGAATAGCAGCCCCTGTGTACATTATAGAGAGTTGCAGCCCCTGTGTATATTATGGAGAATCGCAGTCCCTTTGTATATTATAGAGAATAGCAGCCCCTTTGTATATTTTGGAGAATAGCAGTCCCTTTGTATATTATGGAGAATAGCAGCCCCTATGTATATTATAGAGAATAGCAGAACCTTTGTATATTATAGAGAATAGCAGCCCCTGTCTATATTATAGAGAATAGCAGCTCCTGTCTATATTATAGAGAATAGCAGCTCCTGTCTATATTATAGAGAATAGCAGCCCCTTTGTATATTATAGAGAATCGCAGCTCCTTTGTATATTATAGAGAATAGCAGGTCCTGTGCATATTATAGAGAATCGCAGTCCCTTTGTATATTATAGAGAATCGCAGCCCCTGTGTATATTATAGAGAATCGCAGCCCCTTTGTATATTATAGAGAATAGCAGCCCCTGAGTATATTATAGAGAATCGCAGCCCCTTTGTATATTATAGAGAATCGCAGTCCCTGTGTATATTATAGAGAATAGCAGCCCCTGTGTATATTATAGAGAATAGCAGCTCCTGTGTATATTATAGAGAATCACAGTCCCTTTGTATATTATAGAGAATCGCTGCCCCTGTGTATATTATGGAGAATAGCAGCCCCTGTGTATATTATAGAGAATCGCAGTCCCTTTGTATATTATAGAGAATAGCAGCCCCTGTGTATATTATAGAGAATAGCAGCCCCTGTGTATATTATGGAGAATCGCAGTCCCTTTGTATATTATAGAGAATCGCAGCCCCTGTGTATATTATAGAGAATAGCAGCCCCTGTGTATATTATAGAGAATCGCAGTCCCTTTGTATATTATAGAGAATCGCAGCCCCTGTGTATATTATAGAGAATAGCAGCCCCTGTGTATATTATAGAGAATCGCAGTCCCTTTGTATATTATAGAGAATAGCAGCCCCTGTGTATATTATAGAGAATCGCAGTCCCTTTGTATATTATAGAGAATCGCAGCCCCTGTGTATATTATAGAGAATCGCAGCCCCTGTGTATATTATAGAGAAAAGCAGCCCCTGTGTATATTATAGAGAATCGCAGTCCCTTTGTATATTATCGAGAATCGCAGCCCCTGTGTATATTATAGAGAATAGCAGCTCCTGTGTATATTATAGAGAATAGCAACTCCTGTGTATATTATAGAGAATAGCAGCTCCTGTGTATATTATAGAGAATAACAGCCCCTGTGTATATTATAGAGAATAGCAGCCCCTGTGTATATTATAGAGAATAGCAGCCCCTGTGTACATTATAGAGAATAGCAGCCCCTGTGTATATTATAGAGAATAGCAGCCCCTGTGTACATTATAGAGAGTTGCAGCCCCTGTGTGTATTATAGAGAATCGCAGTCCCTTTGTATATTATAGAGAATAGCAGCCCCTTTGTACATTATGGAGAATAGCAGTCCCTTTGTATATTATGGAGAATAGCAGCCCCTGTGTGTATTATGGAGAATAGCAGCCCCTGTGTATATTATAGAGAATAGCAGCCCCTGTGTACATTATAGAGAATAGCAGCCCCTGTGTATATTATAGAGAATAGCAGCCCCTGTGTACATTATAGAGAGTTGCAGCCCCTGTGTGTATTATAGAGAATCGCAGTCCCTTTGTATATTATAGAGAATAGCAGCCCCTTTGTACATTATGGAGAATAGCAGTCCCTTTGTATATTATGGAGAATAGCAGCCCCTATGTATATTATAGAGAATAGCAGTCCCTTTGTATATTATAGAGAATCGCAGTCCCTTTGTATATTATAGAGAATAGCAGCCCCTGTGGTATTATAGAGAATAGCAGCCCCTGTGTACATTATAAAGAATAGCAGCCCCTGTGTATATTATAGAGAATAGCAGCCCCTGTGTACATTATAGAGAGTTGCAGCCCCTGTGTATATTATGGAGAATCGCAGTCCCTTTGTATATTATAGAGAATAGCAGCCCCTTTGTATATTTTGGAGAATAGCAGTCCCTTTGTATATTATGGAGAATAGCAGCCCCTATGTATATTATAGAGAATAGCAGAACCTTTGTATATTATAGAGAATAGCAGCCCCTGTCTATATTATAGAGAATAGCAGCTCCTGTCTATATTATAGAGAATAGCAGCTCCTGTCTATATTATAGAGAATAGCAGCCCCTTTGTATATTATAGAGAATCGCAGCTCCTTTGTATATTATAGAGAATAGCAGGTCCTGTGCATATTATAGAGAATCGCAGTCCCTTTGTATATTATAGAGAATCGCAGCCCCTGTGTATATTATAGAGAATCGCAGCCCCTTTGTATATTATAGAGAATAGCAGCCCCTGAGTATATTATAGAGAATCGCAGCCCCTTTGTATATTATAGAGAATCGCAGTCCCTGTGTATATTATAGAGAATAGCAGCCCCTGTGTATATTATAGAGAATAGCAGCTCCTGTGTATATTATAGAGAATCACAGTCCCTTTGTATATTATAGAGAATCGCTGCCCCTGTGTATATTATGGAGAATAGCAGCCCCTGTGTATATTATAGAGAATCGCAGTCCCTTTGTATATTATAGAGAATAGCAGCCCCTGTGTATATTATAGAGAATAGCAGCCCCTGTGTATATTATGGAGAATCGCAGTCCCTTTGTATATTATAGAGAATCGCAGCCCCTGTGTATATTATAGAGAATAGCAGCCCCTGTGTATATTATAGAGAATCGCAGTCCCTTTGTATATTATAGAGAATCGCAGCCCCTGTGTATATTATAGAGAATAGCAGCCCCTGTGTATATTATAGAGAATCGCAGTCCCTTTGTATATTATAGAGAATAGCAGCCCCTGTGTATATTATAGAGAATCGCAGTCCCTTTGTATATTATAGAGAATCGCAGCCCCTGTGTATATTATAGAGAATCGCAGCCCCTGTGTATATTATAGAGAATCGCAGTCCCTTTGTATATTATCGAGAATCGCAGCCCCTGTGTATATTATAGAGAATAGCAGCTCCTGTGTATATTATAGAGAATAGCAACTCCTGTGTATATTATAGAGAATAGCAGCTCCTGTGTATATTATAGAGAATAACAGCCCCTGTGTATATTATAGAGAATAGCAGCCCCTGTGTATATTATAGAGAATCGCAGTCCCTTTGTATATTATAGAGAATAGCAGCCCCTGTGTATATTATAGAGAATAGCAGCCCCTGTGTATATTATGGAGAATCGCAGTCCCTTTGTATATTATAGAGAATAGCAGCCCCTGTGTATATTATAGAGAATAGCAGCTCCTGTGTATAGTATAGAGAATCGCAGTCCCTTTGTATATTATAGAGAATAGCAGCCCCTGTGTATATTATGGAGAATCGCAGTCCCTTTGTATATTATAGAGAATAGCAGCCCCTGTGTATATTATAGAGAATCGCAGTCCCTTTGTATATTATAGAGAATAGCAGCCCCTGTGTATATTATAGAGAATCGCAGTCCCTTTGTATATTATAGAGAATAGCAGCCCCTGTGTATATTATAGAGAATAGCAGCCCCTGTGTATATTATAGAGAATCGCAGTCCCTTTGTATATTATAGAGAATAGCAGCCCCTGTGTATATTATAGAGAATCGCAGTCCCTTTGTATATTATAGAGAATCGCAGCCCCTGTGTATATTATAGAGAATCGCAGCCCCTGTGTATATTATAGAGAAAAGCAGCCCCTGTGTATATTATAGAGAATCGCAGTCCCTTTGTATATTATCGAGAATCGCAGCCCCTGTGTATATTATAGAGAATAGCAGCTCCTGTGTATATTATAGAGAATAGCAACTCCTGTGTATATTATAGAGAATCGCAGCCCCTTTGTATATTATAGAGAATCGCAGCCCCTTTGTATATTATAGAGAATAGCAGCCCCTGTGTATATTATAGAGAATCGCAGCCCCTTTGTATATTATAGAGAATCGCAGCCCCTTTGTATATTATAGAGAATAGCAGCCCCTGTGTATATTATAGAGAAAAGTAGCCCCTGGGTATATTGTAGAGAATAGCCATCACGGTGTATATTGTGAAGGATAGCTCGCTCCGTGTACCTTATCAGGAATAGCTGCTCCTTTACTAACTGTATGGGAGCAAAGAGTTTGAAGCTGGTAGGTATTGACATTGTAACTGTATCCAGTGCTGCCGTCGGTTTGCTGCACTATTGCACAACAAATCATGTGTTAAGGGTGTTGGGTTCCTCTTATCCAAGTATTTACAACCCTCTTGAATTCAATCTGAACATTACTGAGTTCTGTTTAATCATCGCTCAAACTGCTGAAAGTTCACGTAAACAACCCAGGTCTCCAGCTGTAATTCGCTTTAACTCTGTCGAAATCCCAAATCTCTTTAAGTCTTGAATCCTACTGCCATGGTTCTAATACTTGGCTGAATTCCTGGAATGAACACAAAAAGACTCTGAAAGGGATTCCTCATTCACCTCCAACCTTAGTCCCTCTGGCAAATCTTTCTTGTCTTCCTCTCCCTGCTCCATTGATACAATGGTCTCTCTAAACTCCAAACTTTCCTCCCAGGTCTTAATATTGCTCTGAAATAAAGACTGACTTTCATTTATATAGCGCCTACCATGACCTCAGGGTGTCCCAAAGCACTTTACACCCAATGAAGTACATTTAAAGTGTAATTCCTGTTGTAATGTCGGAGTGATGCAGCCAGTTTATTACACAGCAATCTCGCATTATCAGCAATGCAATAATGTCCAGATCATCTGTTGATAGTGACGTTGGTTGAGGGATCAATATTGGCCAAGACACTGGGGAGAACCCCCCTGCTCTTCTTCAAAATAGTGGCTTGGGATCTCTTATGTCTACCTGAAAGGACAGGCAAGAGTTTCAGTTTGACATTGCATCCAACTGACAACACTCTGACAGTGTGGCACTCCCTCAGTACTGCACTGGGAGTGTCAATCTGGATCACATGTTCAAGTCCCTGGAGTGGGATTGAAACCACAACCTTGACATGCAGAGGTGAGAGAGCGACCCACTGAGCCACAATAGACACTCTTTGGGGGTGTGGGGGTGGGAGGAGTGGGGAGGGGAAGGAGGGAGAATCTGTCAGACTTCCTGCTTCTATGGACATCTTGCAAGGACTCCTCTGTTTGAAGGAACACGGACAATAGGGTTGATACTGGAGGAGGTCCAATGCCATTGAACTGTGCCTAACAGGAGTCACTATCTCTAGGAGCGGCCAAAAGATAACAATAAGGATAGAAACTGGATGTCAAAACAGTCGGAAGTATCTCATGACGTCTTCAGTCCTTGTTTAAAGTAACACTGCATCCCAACCACAGCCTAAAAAAACAGAACACAAAGATAGTGCAGTGGCTGATTACTTCTGAAGGCTTGCTTAGACTCTGCTCCCTGCTGCTTTAAGGTCACCTGAAAGGAAGAACACTCACATTTTATGACCTCAGGATGTCCCAATGTGCTTTCGAGCCAGTGAAGTTCAGCCACTGTCATATCCTGGGGAATGTAGTGATATTGGGTGAGGGATGTATATTTGCCAGGACACCAGGGACAATGTCGCTGCTCCTTGAAATAGCTCAAAGGGATCATTTACGGCCACCTGAGAACAGACAGGGCCTCAGTTTAACATCGCACCTGACAGGCAGCACCTCTGATGGTGCAGGACTCCCTCAATTACCTGTTTGAGCTTCTGGGAGTGGGGCTCGAACCCACAATTCCCTGATGCAGGAGCAAGAGTTGCCATCCATTGAGACTTGGCTGCAACCCACCCTTCCTAACAGCACTGAGGGAGCAGCTTCACCATCTGGGCTGCAGCAGTTCATGAAGACGTCCTACTACCACCTTCTCAAAACCAACAAGGGATGAGCAATAAATGTTCTGTTCTGATGAAAGGTCACTGCCCTGAAACATTAACTCTGCTTCTCTCTCCACAGATGCTGCCAGACCTGCTGAGCATTTCCAGCACATTCTGTTTTTATTTCAGATTTCCAGCATCTGCAGTATTTTGCTTTTATTGTTATATGAGCAATAAATGACAGCCTTGCCAGCAACTCCCACATTTCAAGGACAATTTTTTAAAAACATTTTAATATGTGCACGGCTGTGATTTTTTTTTCTCTGTAATTTGCTGGTGTATCGCAAATCTCATAATCTCTAAAACCTCACATCAAAATGCAAAATTTTATCTTCAAAGAGACACAGAAACCAACAATGCCGGAGGTAGGGGTAGAGAGGTGGACAGCTTTAGGGAACAAATTCCAGAGCTTAGGGCACAGGTAACTGAAAGCATAACCCCAGGAGCACAGAGCTCTCGGAGGTTGTAGGACTGCAGAAAGTTACAATATAGGGAGGAGTAAGGCCATGGAGGGATTTGAAAATAGGGTTGAGAATTTTTAAATTGAGGTGTTGTCAGACAGGGAGCCAAAATACAATGTCAGATAATTGACCCGCGAGCAATTTGGTTTGATGTGACTTTTTTAATTCTAGCCTGAGTCAGACAGACAGGAGCTGAAAATCTGCTCACACTGACATTGCAGTGCTGCACTTAGGGTGAAATGTTAACATAGAAACGTAGAAAATAGCAGCAGGAGTAGGCCATTCGGCCCTTCGGGCCTGCTCCGCCATTCAAAAAAAAAATCATGGCTGATTGTCTAATTCAACACCCTCTTCCTGCTTTCTCCCCATATCCCTTGATCCCTTTGTCATTAAGAAATACAACTATCTCCTCCTTGAATATATTTAATGATTTGGCCTCCACTGCCTTCTGCGATAGAGAATTCCACAGGTTCACCACCCTCTCAGTGAAGAAATTTCTCCTCATCGCGGTTCTAAATGGCATACCCCGTATCCTGAGACTGTGACCCCTGGTTCTGGACTCCCCAGCCATCGGGAACATCCTTCCTGCATCTAGCCTGTCTAGTCCTGTTAGAATTTTACAGGTTTCTATGAGATCCCCTCTCATTCTTCTTATAGATCTGTCTATTTAAGAGTTATGGTGTTAGGGGTTTAGACGTTTAGGGTGATAAGGGGTTAGGGTATTAGAAGGTTAGAGGTTTAGGGTGTTAGGGGTGCTAGGGGGTTAGGAGTGTTGAGAGTTAGGGGTTTAGGGTGTTGGGGTCTAGGGGTTAGGATATTTGGTTGGGGTTTTAGGGTTCGGATTAATGGGTTAAGGTTAGGGTGTGGATAGAGATAGAAACACTATTGATAGTGAAGTGGGGCTAGTTTAAGAGTTAGACTGTTGTAGAGTTAGGGTTAGAGTTAACATTAGGGTTAGAATTAGGGTTAGAGTTTGGGATAGGGCTAGGAATAGGGCTAAGGTTAGGGTTAGGGTTGGGGGAGGGTATTTGGGCAGCAGGGGTGGAAAAAGCCTCCCTCCTCCTGTTGAAAAACTAATTTCTTGAGATTCATTTCACTAGTATCTACCACTTTTCTTTGGCTCACGCCTTGCATTGGTGTCTGTCCAACTCTTCCTGCCATTTACCATACCCAACTAGGGTTATAATTGGAATTGGAATGTCAGGCATGTATTACTAACTTTGCAGTGAGCATATCTAATTGAAGGAGCAGTCATGCTTAAGGTCAAGACAAACAGTATGGATTTTAGGGTAAGGTTCTCAAAGAAGATTAAGGGGATGGTGTTTAAGAATTAAATGGGAATTGGATGTATAGCTGGGAGTGAAGAGCATACGCGGTTGAGGCAGGGGTGTGGTCAGGGTTAGGGTTAAGAATAGGGAACTGTGTGACACTACATTAGGATTAGAGTTAGGGTTAGGATTAGGTTTAGTGATAGAGTTAGGGTTAATCTTAGGTTTAGCTTTAATGTTCTGGTTAGAATCAGGGATAGGAAACTGTGTGACACTCTCTTACAATCCCGTACAGGAGCAACCTGAATCTACTTCAGAGGAAGGTGGAAAGTTTTTCTGCTGTGCTGACCAACACTCATTCTTTTCCTTACTGATACAGGCACATGGTTACCTGCAAGCTGGTTACTGCATTTTCCGACACAATAACAGTGGCTGCACCTCACATTAATGGTGTGACGTACTGACAGATGTGATAAGGTTCTGTGCATGCAGCTTTTATCTTCAGTACCTGACTTTATCAGCAACTTGTTTTTGGGAAGGAGCCTAGGCAGTGAATGTTGGTGAACTATTTGGTCATGTTTGTCTTTGCGGCAAATCCCAATTCTGTCATCAACACAAGTACACTCACCAGTGAAGGAACTGGGATTCTAGGCTGGGATATTTTCACTCCCTAAGCTAGTGTCAGGGTTAGAGCCGCTGTTAGTGTCAGGGGGAAGGGTTAGTGTCAGGGGGCAGTGCTGGGGGCAATGTGAGTGATTTACCCTCTCACAGCCCCTGACCTCTCTCTGCCCCAGGGATGTAGCCTGTTCAGGGCAGCTCCAGGATCTGTCCCAGCTATTTCCATTCTCAGTTCATCTAAACCTCACCATTCTCCCTTGTTAATTGCAAAGGTGCTTCAGCCAGAGAGAACCCAAGCTGTTTCTAAATGTGTCTGTGAATTATCCCCAGACAAGGATGAATGAACGGGGCTCTGACAGGGAGCGTTAGAGGAAGGGGAACTGCTGACTCCAACCCTGATACCCCCTCTCTCACAATGCCCTTCCCCTGCCTATTCCCAACACCTACCTTTCCAAATGCCCTCTCCTGAATCACTTGCATCATTTCACCACCTCCTCTTCAGCCTCCTGCACCCATTCCCTCACTCCCTAACACTCCCCATTACCTCACTCCCTAACCCTCCCCATTCCCCCAATCCCTAACCCTCCCCAATCCCTCACTCCCTAACCCTCCCCATTCCCCCACTCCCTAACACAACCCACTCCCCCACTCCCTAACACTACCCATTCCCCCAATCCCTAACCCTCCCCAATCCCCCACTCCCTAACCCTCCCCATTCCCTCACTCCCTAACCCTCTCCATTCCCCCACACCCTAACCCTCCCCATTCCCCCACTCCCTAACACAACCCATTCCCCCACTCCCAAACACTACCCATTCCCCCAATCCCTAACCCTCCCCAATCCCCCACTCCCTAACCCTCCCCATTCCCTCACTCCTTAACCCTCTCCATTCCCCCACACCCTAACCCTCCCCATTCCCTCACTCCCTAACACAACCCATTCTCCCTCTATTTCACCATTCCCCATCTATTTCTCCATTCTCTCTCTCCATTCTCCCTCTATTTCTCCATTCTCATTCTCCCTCTATTTATCCATTCTCCATCTATTTCTCCATTCTCCCTCTATTTCTCCATTCTCTCCCCATTCTTCCTCTATTTCTCCATTCTCTCTCTCTCCATTCTCCCTCTAGTTCTCCATTCTCCCTCTCCCCACTCTCCCTCTATTTCTCCATTCTCTCTCTCCCCATTCTCCCTCTATTTCTTCATTCTCTCTCTCTCCATTCTGCTCTCCATTTCTCCATTCTCCCTTTCCCTCTATTCTCTCTCTTCATTCTCCCTCTATTTCTCCATTCTCCCTCTATTTCGCCATTCTCTCTCTCCCCATTCTCCCTTTATTTCTCCATTCTCTCTCTCGATACTCTCCCTCTATTTCTCCATTCTCTCTCTCTCTCCACTCTCCCTCTATTTCTCCAATCTCCGTCTCCCAATTCTCCCTCTATTTCTCCATTCTCCATGTATTTCTCCATTCTCTCTCTCCCCATTCTCCCTCTATTTCTCCATTCTCCATCTATTTCTCCATTCTCTCTCTCGATTCTCCCTCCATTTCTCCATTCTCACTCTCCCTATTCTCCCTCTATTTCTCCATTTACTCTCCTCACATTCTCCCTCTATTTCTTCATTCTCCCTCTACTACTCCATTCTCCCTCTATTACTCCATTCTCTCTCTCCTCATTCTCCGTCTATTTCTCCGTTCTCTCTCTCCCCATTCTCCCTCTATTTCTCATTCTCTCCCTCCCCAATCTCCCTCCATTTCTCCATTCTCTCTCTCCCCATTCTCCCTCAATTTCTCCATTCTCCATCTATTTCTCCATTCTCTCTCTCCATTCTCCCTCTATTTCTATCCCCATTCTCCCTCTATTTCTCCAAACTCTCTCGCTCGCCACTCTCCCTCTATTTCTCCATTCTCTCTCTCCATTCTCCCCCTATTTCTCCATTCTCACTCCCCATTCTCCCTCTATTTCTCCATTCTCCATCTATTTCTCCATTCTCTCTCTCCATTCTCCCTCTATTTCTCCATTCTCTCTCTCGATACTCTCCATCTATTTCTCCATTCTCTCTCTCCATTCTCCCTCTATTTCTCCATTCTCACTCTCCATTCTCCCTTTATTTCTCCATTCTCTCCCCATTCTCCCTCTATTTCCCCATTCTCTCTCTCTCCATTCTCCCTCTATTTCTCCATTCCCTCTATCCCCATTCTGCCTCTATTTCTTCATTCTCTCTCCATTCTGCCTCTATTTCTCCATTCTCCCTTTCCCTCTATTCTCTCTGTCCATTCTCCCTCTATCGCTCCATTCTCCCTTTATTTCTCCAATCTCTCTCTCCCCATTCTCCCTCTATTTCTCCATTCTCTCTCTCGCTACCCACCCTCTATTTCTGCATTCTCCCTCTCCCCATTCTCCATCTATTTCTCCATTCTCTCACTCCCCATTCTCCCTCTATTTTTCCATTCTCCCTCTATTTCTCCATTCTCCCTCTTCCCATTCTCACTCTATTTCTCCATTCTCCATCGATTTCTCCATTCTGTCTCTCCCCATTCTCCCTCTAATTCTCCATTCTCCCTTTCCCTCTATTCTCTCTCTCCATTCTCCCTCTATTTCTCCATTCTCCCTCTATTTCTCCATTCTCTCCCTCCCCAATCTCCCTCCATTTCTCCATTCTCTGCCTCCCCAATCTCCCTCCATTTCTCCATTCTCTCTCTCCCCAATCTCCCTCCATTTCTCCAATCTTTCTCTCTCGCCACTCTCCCTCTATTTCTCCATTCTCTCTCTCCCCATTCTCCCTCTGTTTCTCCATTTTCTATCTCCTCATTTTCCCTCTTTTGCTCCATTCTCTCTCTCCATTCTCCATCTATTTCTTTCCCCACTCTCCCTCTACTTCTCCATTCTCTCTCTCCCCATTCTCGCTCTATTTCTCCATTCTCTGTCTCTCCATTCTCCCTCTATTTCTCCATTCTCTCTCTCCCCATTCTTCCTCTATTTCTTCATTCTCTCTCTCTCCATTCTGCCTCTATTTCTCCTTTCTCCCTTTCCCTCTATTCTCTCTCTCCATTCTCCCTCTATTTCTCCATTCTGCCTCTATTTCTCCATTCTCCCTCTATCTCTCCATTCTCTCTCTCCCCATTCTCCCTCTACTTCTGCATTCTCTCTCTCCCCATTCTCCCTCTATTTCTTCATTCTCTCTCTCTCCATTCTGCCTCTATTTCTCCATTCTCCCTTTCCCTCTATTCTCTCTCTCCATTCTCCCTCTATTTCTCCATTCTCCCTCTGTCTCTCCATTCTCTCTCTCCCCATTCTCCCTCTATTTGTCCAATCTCTCTATCCCCACACTCCCTCCATTTCTCCATTCTTTCTCTCCCCATTATCCCTCCATTTCTCCATTCTCTGTCTCTCCATTCTCCCTCTATTTCTCCATTCTCTCTCTCCCCACTCTCCCTCTATTTCTCCATTCTCTCTCCCCCATTCTCCCTCTAATTCTTCATTCTCTCTCTCTCCATTCTGCCTCTATTTCTCCATTCTCCCTTTCCCTCTATTCTCTCTCTCCATTCTCCCTCTATTTCTCCATTCTCTCTCTCGATACTCTCCATCTATTTCTCCATTCTCTCTCTCCCCAATCTCCCTCCATTTCTCCAATCTTTCTCCCTCGCCACTCTCCCTCTATTTCTCCATTCTCTCTCTCCCCATTCTCCCTCTGTTTCTCCATTTTCTATCTCCTCATTCTCCCTCTTTTGCTCCAATCTCTCTCTCCATTCTCCATCTATTTCTTTCCCCATTCTCCCTCTACTTCTCCATTCTCTCTCTCCCCATTCTCGCTCTATTTCTCCATACTCTGTCTCTCCATTCTCCCTCTATTTCTCCATTCTCTCTCTCCCCATTCTCCCTCTATTTCTTCATTCTCTCTCTCTCCATTCTGCCTCTATTTCTCCTTTCTCCCTTTCCCTCTATTCTCTCTCTCCATTCTCCCTCTATTTCTCCATTCTGCATCTATTTCTCCATTGTCCCTCCATTTCTCCATTCTCTCTCTCCATTCTCCCTCTATTTCTCCATTCTCTCTCTCGATACTCTCCATCTATTTCTCCATTCTCTCTCTCCATTCTCCTTCTATTTCTCCATTATCACTCTCCCCATTCTCCCTCTATTTCTCCATTCTCCATCTATTTCTCCATTCTCACTCTCCATTCTCCCTTTATTTCTCCATTCTCTCTCTCTCCATTCTCCCTCTATTTCTCCATTCTCTCTCTCCCCATTCTCCCTCTAATTCTCCATTCCCTCTATCCCCATTCTGCCTCTATTGCTTCATTCTCTCTCTCTCCATTCTGCCTCTATTTCTATATTCTCCCTTTCCCTCTATTCTCTCTGTCCATTCTCCCTCTATCGCTCCATTCTCCCTCTATTTCTCCAATCTCTCTCTCCCCATTCTCCCTCTATTTCTCCATTCTCTCTCTCGCTACCCAACCTCTATTTCTCCATTCTCCCTCTCCCCATTCTCCATCTATTTCTCCATTCTCTCACTCCCCATTCTCCCTCTATTTTTCCATTCTCCCTCTATTTCTCCATTCTCCCTCTCCCCATTCTCCCTCTACTTCTCCATTCTCCATCTATTTCTCCATTCTCTCTCTCCCCATTCTCCCTCTATTTCTCCATTCTCCCTTTCCCTCTATTCTCTCTCTCCATTCTCCCTCTATTTCTCCATTCTCCCTCTATTTCTCCATTCCCTCTATCCCCATTCTGCCTCTATTTCTCCATTCTCTCTCATCATTCTCCCTCTATTTCTATCCCCATTCTCCCTCTATTTCACATTCTCTCCCTCCCCAATCTCCCTCCATTTCTCCATTCTCTGCCTCCCCAATCTCCCTCCATTTCTCTATTCTCTCTCTCCCCAATCTCCCTCCATTTCTCCAATCTTTCTCTCTCGCCACTCTCCCTCTATTTCTCCATTCTCTCTCTCCCCATTCTCCCTCTGTTTCTCCATTCTCCATCTATTTCTCCATTCTCTCTCTCCATTCTCCCTCTATTTCTCCATTCTCACTCTCCCTATTCTCCCTCTATTTCTCCATTCACTCTCCTCACATTCTCCCTCTATTTCTTCACTCTCCCTCTATTACTCCATTCTCCTTCTATTACTGCATTCTCTCTCTCCTCATTCTCCGTCTATTTCTCATTTCTCTCTCTCCCCATTCTCCCTCTATTTCTCCATTCTCTCTCTCCCCATGTTCCCTCTATTTCTCATTCTCTCCCTCCCCAATCTCCCTCCATTTCTCCATTCTCTCTCTCCCCATACTCCCTCTATTTCTCCATTCTCTCTCTCCCCATTCTCCCTCTGTTTCTCCATTTTCTATCTCCTCATTCTCCCTCTTTTGCTCCATTCTCTCTCTCCATTCTCCATCTATTTCTTTCCCCATTCTCCCTCTACTTCTCCATTCTCTCTCTCCCCATTCTCCATCTATTTCTCCATTCTCTCTCTCTCCATTCTCTCTCTATTTCTCCATTCTCTCTCTCTCCATTCTGCCTCTATTTCTCCATTCTCCCTTTCCCTCTATTCTCTGTCTCCATTCTCCCTCTATTTCTCCATTCTCTCTCTCGATACTCTCCATCTATTTCTCCATTCTCTCTCTCTCCATTCTGCCTCTATTTCTCCATTCTCCCTTTCCCTCTATTCTCTCTCTCCATTCTCCCTCTATTTCTCCATTCTCTCTCTCGATACTCTCCATCTATTTCTCCATTCTCTCTCTCCCCAATCTCCCTCCATTTCTCCAATCTTTCTCTCTCGCCACTCTCCCTCTATTTCTCCATTCTCTCTCTCCCCATTCTCCCTCTGTTTCTCCATTTTCTATCTCCTCATTCTCCCTCTTTTGCTCCAATCTCTCTCTCCATTCTCCATCTATTTCTTTCCCCATTCTCCCTCTACTTCTCCATTCTCTCTCTCCCCATTCTCGCTCTATTTCTCCATTCTCTGTCTCTCCATTCTCCCTCTATTTCTCCATTCTCTCTCTCCCCATTCTCCCTCTATTTCTTCATTCTCTCTCTCTCCATTCTGCCTCTATTTCTCCTTTCTCCCTTTCCCTTTATTCTCTCTCTCCATTCTCCCTCTATTTCTCCATTCTGCATCTATTTCTCCATTCTCCCTCCATTTCTCCATTCTCTCTCTCCCCATTCTCCCTCTATTTCTCATTCTCTCCCTCCCCAATCTCCCTCTATTTCTCCATTCTCTCCCCATTCTCCCTCTATTTCTCCATTCTCTCTCTCCATTCTCCCTCTATTTCTATCCCCATTCTCCCTCTATTTCTCCAAACTCTCTCTCTCGCCACTCTCCCTCTATTTCTCCATTCTCTCTCTCCATTCTCCCCCTATTTCTCCATTCTCACTCTCCCCATTCTCCCTCTATTTCACCATTCTCCATCTATTTCTCCATTCTCTCTCTCCATTCTCCCTCTATTTCTCCATTCTCTCTCCATTCTCCCTCTATTTCTCCATTCTCTCTCTCCCCATTCTCCCTCTATTCCTTCATTCTCTCTCTCTCCATTCTGCTCTCTATTTCTCCATTCTCCCTTTCCCTCTATTCTCTCTCTCCATTCTCCCTCTATTTCTCCATTCTCCCTCCATTTCTCCATTCTCTCTCTCCCCATTCTCCCTTTATTTCTCCATTCTCTCTCTCGATACTCTCCCTCTATTTCGCCATTCTCTCTCTACCCAATCTCTCTCTATTTCTGCATTCTCCCTCTCCCGATTCTCGCTCTATTTCTCCATTCTCCATCTATTTCTCCATTCTCTCTCTCCCCATTCTACCTCTATTTCTCCATTCCCCCTCTATTTCTCCATTCTCTCTCTCCACATTCTCCCTCTATTTCTCCATTCTCCCTCTCCCCATTCTCACTCTATTTCTCCATTCTCCATCGATTTCTCCATTCTCTCTCTCCCCATTCTCCCTCTAATTCTCCATTCTCCCTTTCCCTCTATTCTCTCTCTCCATTCTCCCTCTATTTCTCCATTCTCCCTCTATTTCTCCATTCTCTCCCTCCCCAATCTCCCTCCATTTCTCCATTCTCTGCCTCCCCAATCTCCCTCCATTTCTCCATTCTCTCTCTCCCCAATCTCCCTCCATTTCTCCAATCTTTCTCTCTCGCCACTCTCCCTCTATTTCTCCATTCTCTCTCTCCCCATTCTCCCTCTGTTTCTCCATTTTCTATCTCCTCATTTTCCCTCTTTTGCTCCATTCTCTCTCTCCATTCTCCATCTATTTCTTTCCCCACTCTCCCTCTACTTCTCCATTCTCTCTCTCCCCATTCTCGCTCTATTTCTCCATTCTCTGTCTCTCCATTCTCCCTCTATTTCTCCATTCTCTCTCTCCCCATTCTTCCTCTATTTCTTCATTCTCTCTCTCTCCATTCTGCCTCTATTTCTCCTTTCTCCCTTTCCCTCTATTCTCTCTCTCCATTCTCCCTCTATTTCTCCATTCTGCCTCTATTTCTCCATTCTCCCTCTATCTCTCCATTCTCTCTCTCCCCATTCTCCCTCTACTTCTGCATTCTCTCTCTCCCCATTCTCCCTCTATTTCTTCATTCTCTCTCTCTCCATTCTGCCTCTATTTCTCCATTCTCCCTTTCCCTCTATTCTCTCTCTCCATTCTCCCTCTATTTCTCCATTCTCCCTCTGTCTCTCCATTCTCTCTCTCCCCATTCTCCCTCTATTTGTCCAATCTCTCTATCCCCACACTCCCTCCATTTCTCCATTCTTTCTCTCCCCATTATCCCTCCATTTCTCCATTCTCTGACTCTCCATTCTCCCTCTATTTCTCCATTCTCTCTCTCCCCACTCTCCCTCTATTTCTCCATTCTCTCTCCCCCATTCTCCCTCTAATTCTTCATTCTCTCTCTCTCCATTCTGCCTCTATTTCTCCATTCTCCCTTTCCCTCTATTCTCTCTCTCCATTCTCCCTCTATTTCTCCATTCTCTCTCTCGATACTCTCCATCTATTTCTCCATTCTCTCTCTCCCCAATCTCCCTCCATTTCTCCAATCTTTCTCCCTCGCCACTCTCCCTCTATTTCTCCATTCTCTCTCTCCCCATTCTCCCTCTGTTTCTCCATTTTCTATCTCCTCATTCTCCCTCTTTTGCTCCAATCTCTCTCTCCATTCTCCATCTATTTCTTTCCCCATTCTCCCTCTACTTCTCCATTCTCTCTCTCCCCATTCTCGCTCTATTTCTCCATACTCTGTCTCTCCATTCTCCCTCTATTTCTCCATTCTCTCTCTCCCCATTCTCCCTCTATTTCTTCATTCTCTCTCTCTCCATTCTGCCTCTATTTCTCCTTTCTCCCTTTCCCTCTATTCTCTCTCTCCATTCTCCCTCTATTTCTCCATTCTGCATCTATTTCTCCATTGTCCCTCCATTTCTCCATTCTCTCTCTCCATTCTCCCTCTATTTCTCCATTCTCTCTCTCGATACTCTCCATCTATTTCTCCATTCTCTCTCTCCATTCTCCTTCTATTTCTCCATTATCACTCTCCCCATTCTCCCTCTATTTCTCCATTCTCCATCTATTTCTCCATTCTCACTCTCCATTCTCCCTTTATTTCTCCATTCTCTCTCTCTCCATTCTCCCTCTATTTCTCCATTCTCTCTCTCCCCATTCTCCCTCTAATTCTCCATTCCCTCTATCCCCATTCTGCCTCTATTGCTTCATTCTCTCTCTCTCCATTCTGCCTCTATTTCTATATTCTCCCTTTCCCTCTATTCTCTCTGTCCATTCTCCCTCTATCGCTCCATTCTCCCTCTATTTCTCCAATCTCTCTCTCCCCATTCTCCCTCTATTTCTCCATTCTCTCTCTCGCTACCCAACCTCTATTTCTCCATTCTCCCTCTCCCCATTCTCCATCTATTTCTCCATTCTCTCACTCCCCATTCTCCCTCTATTTTTCCATTCTCCCTCTATTTCTCCATTCTCCCTCTCCCCATTCTCCCTCTATTTCTCCATTCTCCATCTATTTCTCCATTCTCTCTCTCCCCATTCTCCCTCTATTTCTCCATTCTCCCTTTCCCTCTATTCTCTCTCTCCATTCTCCCTCTATTTCTCCATTCTCCCTCTATTTCTCCATTCCCTCTATCCCCATTCTGCCTCTATTTCTCCATTCTCTCTCATCATTCTCCCTCTATTTCTATCCCCATTCTCCCTCTATTTCACATTCTCTCCCTCCCCAATCTCCCTCCATTTCTCCATTCTCTGCCTCCCCAATCTCCCTCCATTTCTCTATTCTCTCTCTCCCCAATCTCCCTCCATTTCTCCAATCTTTCTCTCTCGCCACTCTCCCTCTATTTCTCCATTCTCTCTCTCCCCATTCTCCCTCTGTTTCTCCATTCTCCATCTATTTCTCCATTCTCTCTCTCCATTCTCCCTCTATTTCTCCATTCTCACTCTCCCTATTCTCCCTCTATTTCTCCATTCACTCTCCTCACATTCTCCCTCTATTTCTTCACTCTCCCTCTATTACTCCATTCTCCTTCTATTACTGCATTCTCTCTCTCCTCATTCTCCGTCTATTTCTCATTTCTCTCTCTCCCCATTCTCCCTCTATTTCTCCATTCTCTCTCTCCCCATGTTCCCTCTATTTCTCATTCTCTCCCTCCCCAATCTCCCTCCATTTCTCCATTCTCTCTCTCCCCATACTCCCTCTATTTCTCCATTCTCTCTCTCCCCATTCTCCCTCTGTTTCTCCATTTTCTATCTCCTCATTCTCCCTCTTTTGCTCCATTCTCTCTCTCCATTCTCCATCTATTTCTTTCCCCATTCTCCCTCTACTTCTCCATTCTCTCTCTCCCCATTCTCCATCTATTTCTCCATTCTCTCTCTCTCCATTCTCTCTCTATTTCTCCATTCTCTCTCTCTCCATTCTGCCTCTATTTCTCCATTCTCCCTTTCCCTCTATTCTCTGTCTCCATTCTCCCTCTATTTCTCCATTCTCTCTCTCGATACTCTCCATCTATTTCTCCATTCTCTCTCTCTCCATTCTGCCTCTATTTCTCCATTCTCCCTTTCCCTCTATTCTCTCTCTCCATTCTCCCTCTATTTCTCCATTCTCTCTCTCGATACTCTCCATCTATTTCTCCATTCTCTCTCTCCCCAATCTCCCTCCATTTCTCCAATCTTTCTCTCTCGCCACTCTCCCTCTATTTCTCCATTCTCTCTCTCCCCATTCTCCCTCTGTTTCTCCATTTTCTATCTCCTCATTCTCCCTCTTTTGCTCCAATCTCTCTCTCCATTCTCCATCTATTTCTTTCCCCATTCTCCCTCTACTTCTCCATTCTCTCTCTCCCCATTCTCGCTCTATTTCTCCATTCTCTGTCTCTCCATTCTCCCTCTATTTCTCCATTCTCTCTCTCCCCATTCTCCCTCTATTTCTTCATTCTCTCTCTCTCCATTCTGCCTCTATTTCTCCTTTCTCCCTTTCCCTTTATTCTCTCTCTCCATTCTCCCTCTATTTCTCCATTCTGCATCTATTTCTCCATTCTCCCTCCATTTCTCCATTCTCTCTCTCCCCATTCTCCCTCTATTTCTCATTCTCTCCCTCCCCAATCTCCCTCTATTTCTCCATTCTCTCCCCATTCTCCCTCTATTTCTCCATTCTCTCTCTCCATTCTCCCTCTATTTCTATCCCCATTCTCCCTCTATTTCTCCAAACTCTCTCTCTCGCCACTCTCCCTCTATTTCTCCATTCTCTCTCTCCATTCTCCCCCTATTTCTCCATTCTCACTCTCCCCATTCTCCCTCTATTTCACCATTCTCCATCTATTTCTCCATTCTCTCTCTCCATTCTCCCTCTATTTCTCCATTCTCTCTCCATTCTCCCTCTATTTCTCCATTCTCTCTCTCCCCATTCTCCCTCTATTCCTTCATTCTCTCTCTCTCCATTCTGCTCTCTATTTCTCCATTCTCCCTTTCCCTCTATTCTCTCTCTCCATTCTCCCTCTATTTCTCCATTCTCCCTCCATTTCTCCATTCTCTCTCTCCCCATTCTCCCTTTATTTCTCCATTCTCTCTCTCGATACTCTCCCTCTATTTCGCCATTCTCTCTCTACCCAATCTCTCTCTATTTCTGCATTCTCCCTCTCCCGATTCTCGCTCTATTTCTCCATTCTCCATCTATTTCTCCATTCTCTCTCTCCCCATTCTACCTCTATTTCTCCATTCCCCCTCTATTTCTCCATTCTCTCTCTCCACATTCTCCCTCTATTTCTCCATTCTCCATCTATTTCTCCATTCTCTCTCTCCATTCTCCCTCTATTTCTCCATTCTCACTCTCCCTATTCTCCCTCTATTTCTCCATTCACTCTCCTCACATTCTCCCTCCATTTCTTCACTCTCCCTCTATTACTCAATTCTCCTTCTATTACTCCATTCTCTCTCTCCTCATTCTCCGTCTATTTCTCATTTCTCTCTCTCCCCATTCTCCCTGTATTTCTCATTCTCTCCCTCCCCAATCACCCTCCATTTCTCCATTCTCTCTCTCCCCAATCTCCCTCCATTTCTCAAATCTTTCTCTCTCGCCACTCTCCCTCTATTTCTCCATTCTCTCTCTCCCCATTCTCCTTCTGTTTCTCCATTTTCTATCTCCTCATTCTCCCTCTTTTGCTCCAATCTCTCTCTCCATTCTCCATCTATTTCTTTCCCCATTCTCCCTCTACTTCTCCATTCTCTCTCTCCCCATTCTCCCTCTATTTCTCCATTCTCACTCTCCCTATTCTCCCTCTATTTCTCCATTCACTCTCCTCACATTCTCCCTCCATTTCTTCACTCTCCCTCTATTACTCAATTCTCCTTCTATTACTCCATTCTCTCTCTCCTCATTCTCCGTCTATTTCTCATTTCTCTCTCTCCCCATTCTCCCTGTATTTCTCATTCTCTCCCTCCCCAATCACCCTCTATTTCTCCATTCTCTCTCTCCCCATTCTCCCTCTATTTCTCCATTTTCCATTTAATTCTCCATTCTCTCTCCCCATTCTCCCTCCATTTCTCCATTCTCTCTCTCCCCATGTTCCCTCTATTTCTTATTCTCTCCCTCCCCAATCTCCCTCCATTTCTCCATTCTCTCTCTCCCCATTCTCCCTCTATTTCTCCATTCTCTCTCTCCCCAATCTCCCTCCATTTCTCAAATCTTTCTCTCTCGCCACTCTCCCTCTATTTCTCCATTCTCTCTCTCCCCATTCTCCCTCTGTTTCTCCATTTTCTATCTCCTCATTCTCCCTCTTTTGCTCCATTCTCTCTCTCCATTCTCCATCTATTTCTTTCCCCATTCTCCCTCTACTTCTCCATTCTCTCTCTCCCCATTCACCATCTATTTCTCCATTCTCTCTCTCTCCATTCTCTCTCTATTTCTCCATTCTCTCTCTCTCCATTCTGCCTCTATTTCTCCACTCTCCCTTTCCCTCTATTCTCTCTCTCAATTCTCCCTCTATTTCTCCATTCTCTCTCTCGATACTCTCCATCTATTTCTCCATTCTCTCTCTCCATTCTCCCTCTATTTCTCCATTATCACTCTCCCCATTCTCCCTCTATTTCTCCATTCTCCATCTATTTCTCCATTCTCACTCTCCATTCTCCCTTTATTTCTCCATTCTCTCTCTCTCCATTCTCCCTCTATTTCTCCATTCTCTCTCTCCCCATTCTCCCTCTAATTCTCCATTCCCTCTATCCCCATTCTGCCTCTATTGCTTCATTCTCTCTCTCTCCATTCTGCCTCTATTTCTATATTCTCCCTTTCCCTCTATTCTCTCTGTCCATTCTCCCTCTATCGCTCCATTCTCCCTCTATTTCTCCAATCTCTCTCTCCCCATTCTCCCTCTATTTCTCCATTCTCTCTCTCGCTACCCAACCTCTATTTCTCCATTCTCCCTCTCCCCATTCTCCATCTATTTCTCCATTCTCTCACTCCCCATTCTCCCTCTATTTTTCCATTCTCCCTCTATTTCTCCATTCTCCCTCTCCCCATTCTCCCTCTATTTCTCCATTCTCCATCTATTTCTCCATTCTCTCTCTCCCCATTCTCCCTCTATTTCTCCATTCTCCCTTTCCCTCTATTCTCTCTCTCCATTCTGCATCTATTTCTCCATTCTCCCTCCATTTCTCCATTCTCTCTCTCCCCATTCTCCCTCTATTTCTCATTCTCTCCCTCCCCAATCTCCCTCTATTTCTCCATTCTCTCCCCATTCTCCCTCTATTTCTCCATTCTCTCTCTCCATTCTCCCTCTATTTCTATCCCCATTCTCCCTCTATTTCTCCAAACTCTCTCTCTCGCCACTCTCCCTCTATTTCTCCATTCTCTCTCTCCATTCTCCCCCTATTTCTCCATTCTCACTCTCCCCATTCTCCCTCTATTTCACCATTCTCCATCTATTTCTCCATTCTCTCTCTCCATTCTCCCTCTATTTCTCCATTCTCTCTCCATTCTCCCTCTATTTCTCCATTCTCTCTCTCCCCATTCTCCCTCTATTCCTTCATTCTCTCTCTCTCCATTCTGCTCTCTATTTCTCCATTCTCCCTTTCCCTCTATTCTCTCTCTCCATTCTCCCTCTATTTCTCCATTCTCCCTCCATTTCTCCATTCTCTCTCTCCCCATTCTCCCTTTATTTCTCCATTCTCTCTCTCGATACTCTCCCTCTATTTCGCCATTCTCTCTCTACCCAATCTCTCTCTATTTCTGCATTCTCCCTCTCCCGATTCTCGCTCTATTTCTCCATTCTCCATCTATTTCTCCATTCTCTCTCTCCCCATTCTACCTCTATTTCTCCATTCCCCCTCTATTTCTCCATTCTCTCTCTCCACATTCTCCCTCTATTTCTCCATTCTCCATCTATTTCTCCATTCTCTCTCTCCATTCTCCCTCTATTTCTCCATTCTCACTCTCCCTATTCTCCCTCTATTTCTCCATTCACTCTCCTCACATTCTCCCTCCATTTCTTCACTCTCCCTCTATTACTCAATTCTCCTTCTATTACTCCATTCTCTCTCTCCTCATTCTCCGTCTATTTCTCATTTCTCTCTCTCCCCATTCTCCCTGTATTTCTCATTCTCTCCCTCCCCAATCACCCTCCATTTCTCCATTCTCTCTCTCCCCATTCTCCCTCTATTTCTCCATTTTCCATTTAATTCTCCATTCTCTCTCCCCATTCTCCCTCCATTTCTCCATTCTCTCTCTCCCCATGTTCCCTCTATTTCTCATTCTCTCCCTCCCCAATCTCCCTCCATTTCTCCATTCTCTCTCTCCCCATTCTCCCTCTATTTCTCCATTCTCTCTCTCCCCAATCTCCCTCCATTTCTCAAATCTTTCTCTCTCGCCACTCTCCCTCTATTTCTCCATTCTCTCTCTCCCCATTCTCCTTCTGTTTCTCCATTTTCTATCTCCTCATTCTCCCTCTTTTGCTCCAATCTCTCTCTCCATTCTCCATCTATTTCTTTCCCCATTCTCCCTCTACTTCTCCATTCTCTCTCTCCCCATTCTCCCTCTATTTCTCCATTCTCACTCTCCCTATTCTCCCTCTATTTCTCCATTCACTCTCCTCACATTCTCCCTCCATTTCTTCACTCTCCCTCTATTACTCAATTCTCCTTCTATTACTCCATTCTCTCTCTCCTCATTCTCCGTCTATTTCTCATTTCTCTCTCTCCCCATTCTCCCTGTATTTCTCATTCTCTCCCTCCCCAATCACCCTCCATTTCTCCATTCTCTCTCTCCCCATTCTCCCTCTATTTCTCCATTTTCCATTTAATTCTCCATTCTCTCTCCCCATTCTCCCTCCATTTCTCCATTCTCTCTCTCCCCATGTTCCCTCTATTTCTCATTCTCTCCCTCCCCAATCTCCCTCCATTTCTCCATTCTCTCTCTCCCCATTCTCCCTCTATTTCTCCATTCTCTCTCTCCCCAATCTCCCTCCATTTCTCAAATCTTTCTCTCTCGCCACTCTCCCTCTATTTCTCCATTCTCTCTCTCCCCATTCTCCCTCTGTTTCTCCATTTTCTATCTCCTCATTCTCCCTCTTTTGCTCCATTCTCTCTCTCCATTCTCCATCTATTTCTTTCCCCATTCTCCCTCTACTTCTCCATTCTCTCTCTCCCCATTCACCATCTATTTCTCCATTCTCTCTCTCTCCATTCTCTCTCTATTTCTCCATTCTCTCTCTCTCCATTCTGCCTCTATTTCTCCACTCTCCCTTTCCCTCTATTCTCTCTCTCAATTCTCCCTCTATTTCTCCATTCTCTCTCTCGATACTCTCCATCTATTTCTCCATTCTCTCTCTCCATTCTCCCTCTATTTCTCCATTATCACTCTCCCCATTCTCCCTCTATTTCTCCATTCTCCATCTATTTCTCCATTCTCACTCTCCATTCTCCCTTTATTTCTCCATTCTCTCTCTCTCCATTCTCCCTCTATTTCTCCATTCTCTCTCTCCCCATTCTCCCTCTAATTCTCCATTCCCTCTATCCCCATTCTGCCTCTATTGATTCATTCTCTCTCTCTCCATTCTGCCTCTATTTCTATATTCTCCCTTTCCCTCTATTCTCTCTGTCCATTCTCCCTCTATCGCTCCATTCTCCCTCTATTTCTCCAATCTCTCTCTCCCCATTCTCCCTCTATTTCTCCATTCTCTCTCTCGCTACCCAACCTCTATTTCTCCATTCTCTCTCCATTCTCCCTCTATTTCTCCATTCTCTCTCTCCCCATTCTCCCTCTATTCCTTCATTCTCTCTCTCTCCATTCTGCTCTCTATTTCTCCATTCTCCCTTTCCCTCTATTCTCTCTCTCCATTCTCCCTCTATTTCTCCATTCTCCCTCCATTTCTCCATTCTCTCTCTCCCCATTCTCCCTTTATTTCTCCATTCTCTCTCTCGATACTCTCCCTCTATTTCGCCATTCTCTCTCTACCCAATCTCTCTCTATTTCTGCATTCTCCCTCTCCCGATTCTCGCTCTATTTCTCCATTCTCCATCTATTTCTCCATTCTCTCTCTCCCCATTCTACCTCTATTTCTCCATTCCCCCTCTATTTCTCCATTCTCTCTCTCCACATTCTCCCTCTATTTCTCCATTCTCCATCTATTTCTCCATTCTCTCTCTCCATTCTCCCTCTATTTCTCCATTCTCACTCTCCCTATTCTCCCGCTATTTCTCCATTCACTCTCCTCACATTCTCCCTCCATTTCTTCACTCTCCCTCTATTACTCAATTCTCCTTCTATTACTCCATTCTCTCTCTCCTCATTCTCCGTCTATTTCTCATTTCTCTCTCTCCCCATTCTCCCTGTATTTCTCATTCTCTCCCTCCCCAATCACCCTCCATTTCTCCATTCTCTCTCTCCCCATTCTCCCTCTATTTCTCCATTTTCCATTTAATTCTCCATTCTCTCTCCCCATTCTCCCTCCATTTCTCCATTCTCTCTCTCCCCATGTTCCCTCTATTTCTCATTCTCTCCCTCCCCAATCTCCCTCCATTTCTCCATTCTCTCTCTCCCCATTCTCCCTCTATTTCTCCATTCTCTCTCGCCCCAATCTCCCTCCATTTCTCAAATCTTTCTCTCTCGCCACTCTCCCTCTATTTCTCCATTCTCTCTCTCCCCATTCTCCTTCTGTTTCTCCATTTTCTATCTCCTCATTCTCCCTCTTTTGCTCCAATCTCTCTTTCCATTCTCCATCTATTTCTTTCCCCATTCTCCCTCTACTTCTCCATTCTCTCTCTCCCCATTCTCCCTCTATTTCTCCATTCTCACTCTCCCTATTCTCCCTCTATTTCTCCATTCACTCTCCTCACATTCTCCCTCCATTTCTTCACTCTCCCTCTATTACTCAATTCTCCTTCTATTACTCCATTCTCTCTCTCCTCATTCTCCGTCTATTTCTCATTTCTCTCTCTCCCCATTCTTCCTGTATTTCTCATTCTCTCCCTCCCCAATCACCCTCCATTTCTCCATTCTCTCTCTCCCCATTCTCCCTCTATTTCTCCATTTTCCATTTAATTCTCCATTCTCTCTCCCCATTCTCCCTCCATTTCTCCATTCTCTCTCTCCCCATGTTCCCTCTATTTCTCATTCTCTCCCTCCCCAATCTCCCTCCATTTCTCCATTCTCTCTCTCCCCATTCTCCCTCTATTTCTCCATTCTCTCTCTCCCCAATCTCCCTCCATTTCTCAAATCTTTCTCTCTCGCCACTCTCCCTCTATTTCTCCATTCTCTCTCTCCCCATTCTCCCTCTGTTTCTCCATATTCTATCTCCTCATTCTCCCTCTTTTGCTCCATTCTCTCTCTCCATTCTCCATCTATTTCTTTCCCCATTCTCCCTCTACTTCTCCATTCTCTCTCTCCCCATTCACCATCTATTTCTCCATTCTCTCTCTCTCCATTCTCTCTCTATTTCTCCATTCTCTCTCTCTCCATTCTGCCTCTATTTCTCCACTCTCCCTTTCCCTCTATTCTCTCTCTCAATTCTCCCTCTATTTCTCCATTCTCTCTCTCGATACTCTCCATCTATTTCTCCATTCTCTCTCTCCATTCTCCCTCTATTTCTCCATTATCACTCTCCCCATTCTCCCTCTATTTCTCCATTCTCCATCTATTTCTCCATTCTCACTCTCCATTCTCCCTTTATTTCTCCATTCTCTCTCTCTCCATTCTCCCTCTATTTCTCCATTCTCTCTCTCCCCATTCTCCCTCTAATTCTCCATTCCCTCTATCCCCATTCTGCCTCTATTGCTTCTTTCTCTCTCTCTCCATTCTGCCTCTATTTCTATATTCTCCCTTTCCCTCTATTCTCTCTGTCCATTCTCCCTCTATCGCTCCATTCTCCCTCTATTTCTCCAATCTCTCTCTCCCCATTCTCCCTCTATTTCTCCATTCTCTCTCTCGCTACCCAACCTCTATTTCTCCATTCTCCCTCTCCCCATTCTCCATCTATTTCTCCATTCTCTCACTCCCCATTCTCCCTCTATTTTTCCATTCTCCCTCTATTTCTCCATTCTCCCTCTCCCCATTCTCCCTCTATTTCTCCATTCTCCATCTATTTCTCCATTCTCTCTCTCCCCATTCTCCCTCTATTTCTCCATTCTCCTTTCCCTCTATTCTCTCTCTCCATTCTCCCTCTATTTCTCCATTCTCCCTCTATTTCTCCATTCCCTCTATCCCATTCTGCCTCTATTTCTACATTCTCTCTCATCATTCTCCCTCTATTTCTATCCCCATTCTCCCTCTATTTCACATTCTCTCCCTCCCCAATCTCCCTCCATTTCTCCATTCTCTGCTCCCCAATCTCCCCTCCATTTCTCCATTCTCTCTCTCCCCAATCTCCCTCCATTTCTCCAATCTTTCTCTCTCGCCACTCTCCCTCTATTTCTCCATTCTCTCTCTCCCCATTCTCCTCTGTTTCTCCATTCTCCATCTATTTCTCCATTCTCTCTCTCCATTCTCCCTCTATTTCTCCATTCTCACTCTCCCGATTCTCCCTCTATTTCTCCATTCACTCTCCTCACATTCTCCTCTATTTCTTCACTCTCCCTCTATTACTCCATTCTCCTTCTATTACTGCATTCTCTCTCTCCTCATTCTCCGTCTATTTCTCATTTCTCTCTCTCCCCATTCTCCCTGTATTTCTCATTCTCTCCCCTCCCCATTCTCCATCTATTTCTCCATTTTCCATTTAATTCTCCATTATCTCTCCCCAATCTCCCTCCATTTCTCCATTCTCTCTCTCCCCATGTTCCCTCTATTTCTCATTCTCTCCCTCCCCAATCTCCTCCTCCATTTCTCCATTCTCTCTCTCCCCATTCTCCCTCTATTTCTCCATTCTCTCTCTCCCCAATCTCCCTCCATTTCTCAAATCTTTCTCTTTCGCCACTCTCCCTCTATTTCTCCATTCTCTCTCTCCCCATTCTCCCTCTGTTTCTCCATTTTCTATCTCCTCATGCTCCCTCTTTTGCTCCATTCTCTCTCTCCATTCTCCATCTATTTCTTTCCCCATTCTCCCTCTACTTCTCCATTCTCTCTCTCCCCATTCTCCATCTATTTCTCCATTCTCTCTCTCTCCATTCTCTCTCTATTTCTCCATTCTCTCTCTCTCCATTCTGCCTCTATTTCTCCATTCTCCCTTTCCCTCTATTCTCTCTCTCCATTCTCCCTCTATTTCTCCATTCTCTCTCTCGATACTCTCCATTCTCTCTCTCTCCATTCTGCCTCTATTTCTCCATTCTCCCTTTCCCTCTATTCTCTCTCTCCATTCTCCCTCTATTTCTCCATTCTCTCTCTCCGATACTCTCCATCTATTTCTCCATTCTCACTCTCCATTCTCCCTTTATTTCTCCATTCTCTCTCTCTCCATTCTCTCTCTATTTCTCCATTCTCTCTCTCCCCATTCTCCCTCTACTTCTCCATTCCCTCTATCCCCATTCTGCCTCTATTGCTTCATTCTCTCTCTCTCCATTCTGCCTCTATTTCTATATTCTCCCTTTCCCTCTATTCTCTCTGTCCATTCTCCCTCTATCGCTCCATTCTCCCTCTATTTCTCCAATCTCTCTCTCCCCATTCTCCCTCTATTTCTCCATTCTCTCTCTCGCTACCCACCCTCTATTTTTCCATTCTCCTCTATTTCTCCATTCTCTCTCTCCCCATTCTCCCTCTATGTCTCCATTCTCCCTTTCCCTCTATTCTCTCTCTCCATTCTCCCTGTATTTCTCCATTCTCCCTCTATTTCTCCATTCCCTCCATCCCCATTCTGCCTCTATTTCTCCATTCTCTCTCATCATTCTCCCTCTATTTCTATCCCCATTCTCCCTCGATTTCACATTCTCTCCCTCCCCAATCTCCTCTCCATTTCTCCATTCTCTGCCTCCCCAATCTCCCTCCATTTCTCCATTCTCTCTCTCCCCAATCTCCCTCCATTTCTCCAATCTTTCTCTCTCGCCATTCTCCCTCCATTTCTCCATTCTCTCTCTCCCCATTCTCCCTCTGTTTCTCCATTTTCTATCTCCTCATTCTCCCTCTTTTGCTCCATTCTCTCTCTCCCCATTCTCCCTCTATTACTCCATTCTCCCTTTCACACTATTCTCTCTCTCCATTCTCCCTCTATTTCTCCATTCTCTCTCTCGATACTCTCCATCTATTTCTCCATTCTCTCTCTCCATTCTCCCTCTATTTCTCCATTATCACTCTCCCCATTCTCCCTCTATTTCTCCATTCTCCATCTATTTCTTCATTCTCACTCTCCATTCTCCCTTTATTTCTCCATTCTCTCCCCATTCTCCCTCTATTACTCCATTCTATCACTCCCTACCCACCCTCTATTTCTGCATTCTCCCTCTCCCCATTCTCCATCTATTTATCCATTCTCTTACTCCCCATTCTCCCTCTATTTTTCCATTCTCCCTCTATTTCTCCATTCTCTCTCTCCCCATTCTCCCTCTATGTCTCCATTCTCCCTTTTCCCTCTATTCTCTCTCTCCATTCTCCCTGTATTTCTCCATTCTCCCTCTATTTCTCCATTCCCTCCATCCCCATTCTGCATCTATTTCTCCATTCTCTCTCATCATTCTCCCCTCTATTTCTATCCCCATTCTCCCTCGATTTCACATTCTCTCCCTCCCCCAATCTCCCTCCATTTCTCCATTGTCTGCCTCCCCAATCTCCCTCCATTTCTCCATTCTCTCTCTCCCCAATCTCCCTCCATTTCTCCAATCTTTCTCTCTCGCCATTCTCCCTCCATTTCTCCATTCTCTCTCTCCCCATTCTCCCTCTGGTTTCTCCATTTTCTATCTCCTCATTCTCCCTCTTTTGCTCCATTCTCTCTCTCCATTCTCCATCTATTTCTTTCCCCATTCTCCCTCTATTTCTCCATTCTGTCTCTCCCCATTCTCCCTCTATTTCTCCATTCTCTCTCCCCATGTTCCCTCTATTTCTCATTCTCTCCCTCCCCAATCTCCCTCCATTTCTCCATTCTCTCTCTCCCCATTCTCCCTCTATTTTTCATTCTCTCTCTCCCCCAATCTCCCTCCATTTCTCAAATCTTTCTCTCTCGCCACTCTCCGCCTATTTCTCCATCTCTCTCTCCCCATTCTCCCCACCTGTTTCTCTCCATTTTCTATCTCCTCATTCTCCCTCTTTTGCTCCATTCTCTCTCTCCATTCTCCATCTATTTCTTTCCCCATTCTCCCTCTACTTCTCCATTCTCTCTCTCCCCATTTCTGCCTCTATTTCTCCATTCTCCCTTTCCCTCTATTCTCTCTCTCCATTCTCCCTCTATTTCTCCATTCTCTCTCTCGATACTCTCCATCTATTTCTCCATTCTCTCTCTCCATTCTCCCTCTATTTCTCCATTATCACTCTCCCCATTCTCCCTCTATTTCTCCATTCTCCATCTATTTCTCCATTCTCACTCTCCATTCTCCCTTTATTCTCCATTCTCTCTCTCTCCATTCTCCCTCTATTTCTCAATTCTCTCTCTCCCCATTCTCCCTCTACTTCTCCATTCCCTCTATCCCCATTCTGCCTCTATTGCTTCATTCTCTCTCTCTCCATTCTGCCTCTATTTCTATATTCTCCCTTTCCCTCTATTCTCTTGTCCATTCTCCCTCTATCGCTCCATTCTCCCTCTATTTCTCCAATCTCTCTCTCCCCATTCTCCCTCTATTTCTCCATTCTCTCTCTCGCTACCCACCCTCTATTTCTCCATTCTCCTCTCCCCATTCTCCATCTATTTCTCCATTCTCTTACTCCCCATTCTCCCTCTATTTTTCCATTCTCCCTCTATTTTCTCCATTCTCTCTCTCCCCATTCTCCTCTATGTCTCCATTCTCCTTTCCCTCTATTCTCTCTCTCCATTCTCCCTCTATTTCTCCATTCTCCCTCTATTTCTCCCATTCCCTCCATCCCCATTCTGCCTCTATTTCTCCATTTTCTCTCATCATTCTCCCTCTATTTCTATCCCCATTCTCCCTCTATTTCACATTCTCTCCCTCCCCAATCTCCTCCATTTCTCCATCTCTCTGCTCCCCCAATCTCCCTCCATTTCTCCATTCTCTCTCTCCCCAATCTCCCTCCATTTCTCCAATCTTTCTCTCTCTCCACTCTCCCCTCTATTTCTCCATTCTCTCTCTCCCCAAACTCCCTCTGTTTCTCCATTTTCTATCTCCTCATTCTCCCTCTTTTTGCTCCATTCTCTCTCTCCATTCTCCATCTATTTCTTTCCCCATTCTCCCTCTACTTCTCCATTCTGTCTCTCCCCCATTCTCCCTCTATTTTTCCATTCTCTCTCTCTCCATTCTCTCTCTATTTCTCCATTCTCTCTCTCTCCCATTCTCCGTCTATTTCTCATTTCTCTCTCTCCCATTCTCCTTGTATTTCTCATTCTCTCCCTCCCCAATCACCCTCCATTTCTTAATTCTCTCTCTCCCCATTCTCCCTCTATTTCTCCATTTTCCATTTAATTCTCCATTCTCTCTCCCCATTCTCCTCCATTTCTCCATTCTCTCTCTCCCCATGTTCCCTCTATTTCTCATTCTCTCCCTCCCCAATATCCCTCCATATCCCCATTCTCTCTCTCCTCATTCTCCCTCTATTTCTCCATTCTCTCTCTCCCCAATATCCCTCATTCTCAAATCTTTCTCTCTCGCCACTCTCCCTCTATTTCTCCATTATCACTCTCCCCATTCTCCCTCTATTTCTCCCATTCTCCATCTATTTCTCCATTGTCACTCTCCATTCTCCCTTTATTTCTCCATTCTCTCCCCATTCTCCCTCTATTTCCCCATTCTCTCTCTCTCCATTCTCCCTCTATTTCTCCATTCTCTCTCTCCCCATTCTCCCTCTATTTCTCCATTCTCTCTCTCCCCATTCTCCCTCCATTTCTTCATTCTCTCTCTCTCCATTCTGCCTCTATTTCTCCATTCTCCCTTTCCCTCTATTCTCTCTCTCCATTCTCCCTCTATTTCTCCATTCTCTCTCTCGATACTCTCCATCTATTTCTCCATTCTCTCTCTCCATTCTCCCTCTATTTCTCCATTCTCACTCTCCATTCTCCCTTTATTTCTCCATTCTCTCCCCATTCTCCCTCTATTTCTCCATTCTCTCTCTCCCCATTCTCCCTCTATTTCTCCATTCTCTCTCTCTCCCCATTCTCCCTCCATTTCTTCATTCTCTCTCTCTCCATTCTGCCTCTATTTCTCCATTCTCCCTTTTCCCTCTATTCTCTCTCTCCATTCTCCCTCTATTTCTCCATTCTCTCTCTCGATACTCTCCATCTATTTCTCCATTCTCTCTCTCCATTCTCCCTCTATTTCTCCATTATCACTCTCCCCATTCTCCCTCTATTTCTCCATTCTCCATCTATTTCTCCATTCTCACACTCCATTCTCCCTCTATTTCTCCATTTCTCTCCCCATTCAACCTCTATTTCCCCATTCTCTCTGTCTCCCATTCTCCCTCTACTTCTCCATTCCCTCTATCCCCATTCTGCCTCTATTGCTTCAATTCTACTCTCTCTCCATTCTGCCTCTATTTCTCCATTCTCCCTTTCCCCTCTATTCTCTCTGTCCATTCTCCCTCTATCGCTCCATTCTCCCTCTATTTCTCCATTCTCTCTCTCGCTACCCACCCTCTATTTCTGCATTCTCCCTCTCCCCATTCTCCATCTATTTCGCCATTCTCTCACTCCCCATTCTCCCATTATTTTTCCATTCTCCCTCTATTTCTCCATTCTCCCTCTATTTCTCCATTCCCTCTATTCCCATTCTGCCTCTATTCTCTCTCATCATTCTCCCTCTATTTCTATCCCCATTCTCCCTCTATTTCTCCATTCTCTGCCTCCCCAATCTCCCTCCATTTCTCCATTCTCTCTCTCTTCATTCTCTCTCCATTTCTCCATTCTCTCTCGCCCCATTCTCCCTCTATTTCTCCATTCTCCCTTTCCCTCTATTCTCTCTCTCCATTCTCCTCTATTTCTCCATTCTCTCTCTCGATACTCTCCATCTATTTCTCCATTCTCTCTCTCCATTCTCCCCTCTATTTCTCCATTATCACTCTCCCCATTCTCCTCTATTTCTCCATTCTCCATCGATTTCTCCATTCTCACCTCTCCATTCTCCCCTTTATTTCTCCATTCTCTCCCCATTCTCTCCTCTATTCCCCATTCTCTCTCTCTCCATTCTCCCTCTATTTCTCCATTCTCTCTCTCCCCATTCTCCCTCTACTTCTCCATTCCCTCTATCCCCATTCTGCCTCTATTGCTTCAATCCTCTCTCTCTCCATTCTGCCTCTATTTCTCCATTCTCCCTTTCCCTCTATTCTCTCTGTCCATTCTCCCTCTATCACTCCATTCTCCCTCTATTTCTCCAATCTCTCTCTCTCCCCATTCTCCCTCTATTTCTCCATTCTCTCGCTCGCTACCCACCCTCTATTTCTGCATTCTCCCTTTCCCCATTCTCCATCTATTTCTCCATTCTCTCACTCCCCATTCTCCCTCTATTTTTCCATTCTCCCTCTATTTCTCCATTCTCCCTCTCCCCATTCTCCCTCTATTTCTCCATTCTCCATCTATTTCTCCATTCTCTCTCTCCCCATTCTCCCCCTATGTCTCCATTCTCCCTTTCCCTCTATTCTCTCTCTCCATTCTCCCTCTATTTCTCCATTCTCCCTCTATTTCTCCATTCCCTCCATCCCCATTCTGCCTCTATTTCTCCATTCTCTCTCATTCTCCCTCTATTTCTATCCCCATTCTCCCTCTATTTCACATTCTCTCCCTCCCCAATATCCCTCCTTTTCTCCATTCTCTGCCTCCCCAATCTCCCTCCATTTCTCCATTCTCTCTCTCCCCAATCTCCCTCCATTTCTCAAATCTTTCTCTCTCGCCACTCTCCCTCTATTTCTCCATTCTCTCTCTCCCCATTCTCCCTCTGTTTCTCCATTTTCTATCTCCTCATTCTCCCTCTTTTGCTCCATTCTCTCTCTCCATTCTCCATCTATTTCTTTCCCCATTCTCCCTCTACTTCTCCATTCTCTCTCTCCCCATTCTCCCTCTATTTCTCCATTCTCTCTCTCTCCATTCTCTCTCTATTTCTCCATTCTCTCTCTCCCCATTCTCCCTCTATTTCTTCATTCTCTCTCTCTCCATTCTGCCTCTATTTCTCCATTCTCCCTTCCCCTCTATTCTCTCTCTCCATTCTCCCTCTATTTCTCCATTATCACTCTCCCCATTCTCCCTCTATTTCTCCATTCTCCATCTATTTCTCCATTCTCACTCTCCATTCTCCCTTTATTTCTCCATTCTCTCCCCATTCTCCCTCCATTTCCCCATTCTCTCTCTCTCCATTCTCCCTCTACTTCTCCATTCCCTCTATCCCCATTCTGCCTCTATTGCTTCATTCTCTCTCTCTCCATTCTGCCTCTATTTCTCCATGCTCGCTTTCCCTCTATTCTCTCTGTCCATTCTCCCTCTATCACTCCATTCTCCCTCTATTTCTCCAATCTCTCTCTCCCCATTCTCCCTCTATTTCTCCATTCTCTCTCTCGCTACCCACCCTCTATTTCTGCATTCTCCCTCTCCCCATTCTCCATCTATTTCTCCATTCTCTCACTCCCCATTCTCCCTCTATTTTTCCATTCTCCCTCTATTTCTCCATTCTCCCTCTTCCCATTCTCCCTCTATTTCTCCATTCTCCATCTATTTCTCCATTCTCTCTCTCCCCATTCTCCCTCTATTTCTCCATTCTCCCTTTCCCTCTATTCTCTCTCTCCATTCTCCCTCTATTTCTCCATTCTCCCTCTATTTCTCCATTCCCTCTACCCCCATTCTGCCTCTATTTCTCCATTCTCTCTCATCATTCTCCCTCTATTTCTGTCACCATTCTCCCTCTATTTCACATTCTCTCCCTCCCCAATCTCCCTCCATTTCTCCATTCTCTGCCCCCCCAATCTCCCTCAATTTCTCCATTCTCTCTCTCCCCAATCTCCCTCCATTTCTCCAATCTTTCCCTCTCGCCACTCTCCCTCTATTTCTCCATTCTCTCTCTCCCCATTCTCCCTCTGTTTCTCCATTTTCTATCTCCTCATTCTCCCTCTTTTGCTCCATTCTCTCTCTCCATTCTCCCTCTACTTCTCCATTCTCTCTCTCCCCGTTCTCCCTCTATTTCTCCATTCTCTCTCTCTCCATTCTCTCTCTATTTCTCCATTCTCTCTCTCCCCATTCTCCCTCTATTTCTCCATTCTCCCTTTCCCTCTATTCTCTCTCTCCATTCTCCCTCTATTTCTCCATTCTCTCTCTCGATACTCTCCATCTATTTCTCCATTCACTCTCCCCATTCTCCCTCTTTTTCTCTATTCTCCATCTATTTCTCCATTCTCACTCTCCATTCTCCATTTATTTCTCCATTCTCTCCCCATTCTCCCTCTATTTCCCCATTCCCTCTCTCTCCATTCTCCCTCTATTTCTCCATTCTCTCTCTCCTCATTCTCCCTCTACTTCTCCATTCCCTCTATCCCCATTCTGCCTCTACTTCTTCATTCTCTCTCTCTCCATTCTGCCTCTATTTCTCCATTCTCCCTTTCCCTCTATTCTCTCTGTCCATTCTCCCTCTATCGCTCCATTCTCCCTCTATTTCTCCAATCTCTCTCTCCCCATTCTCCCTCTATTTCTCCATTCTCTCTCTCGCTACCCACCCTCTATTTCTGCATTCTCCCTCTCCCCATTCTCCATCTATTTCTCCATTCTCTCACTCCCCATTCTCCCTCTATTTTTCCATTCTCCCTCTATTTCTCCATTCTCCCTCTCCCCATTCTCCCTCTATTTCTCCATTCTCCATCTATTTCTCCATTCTCTCTCCCCCCATTCTCCCTCTATTTCTCCATTCTCCCTTTCCCTCTATTCTCTCTCTCCATTCTCCCTCTATTTCTCCATTCTCCCTCTATTTCTCATTCCCTCCCTCCCCAATCTCCCCCATTTCTCCATTCTCTGCCTCCCCAATCTCCCTCCATTTCTCCATTCTCTCTCTCCCCAATCTCCCTCCATTTCTCCAATCTTTCTCTCTCGCCACTCTCCCTCTATTTCTCCATTCTCTCTCTCCCCATTCTCCCTCTGTTTCACCATTTTCTAACTCCTCATTCTCCCTCTTTTGCTCCATTCTCTCTCGCCATTCTCCATCTATTTCTTTCCCCATTCTCCCTCTACTTCTCCATTCTCTCTCTCCCCATTCTCGCTCTATTTCTCCATTCTCTGTCTCTCCATTCTCCCTCCATTTCTCCATTCTCTCTCTCCCCATTCTCCCTCTATTTCTTCATTCTCTCTCTCTCCATTCTGCCTCTATTTCTCCATTCTCCCTTTCCCTCTATTCTCTCTCTCCATTCTCCCTCTATTTCTCCATTCTCTCTCTCGATACTCTCCATCTATTTCTCCATTCTCTCTCTCCATTATCCCTCTATTTCTCCATTATCACTCTGCCCATTCTCCCTCCATTTCTCCATTCTCCATCTATTTCTCCATTCTCACTCTCCATTCTCCCTTTATTTCTCCATTCTCTCCCCATTCTCCCTCTATTTCCCCATTCTCTCTCTCTCCATTCTCCCTCCATTTCTCCATTCTCTCTCTCCCCATTCTCCCTCTACTTCTCCATTCCCTCTATCCCCATTCTGCCTCTATTTCTTCATTCTCTCTCTCTCCATTCTGCCTCTATTTCTCCATTCTCCCTTTCCCTCTATTCTCTCTGTCCATTCTTATTCTATCGCTCCATTCTCCCTCTATTTCTCCAATCTCTCTCTCCCCATTCTCCCTCCATTTCTGCGTTCTCTCTCTCGCTACCCACCCTCTATTTCTGCATTCTCCCTCTCCCCATTCTACATCTATTTCTCCATTCTCTCACTCCCCATTCTCCCTCTATATTTCCATTCTCCCTCTATTTCTCCTTTCTCCCTCTCCCCATTCTCCCTCTATTTCTCCATTCTCCATCTATTTCTCCATTCTCTCTCTCCCCATTCTCCCTCTATTTCTCCATTCTCCCTTTCCCTCTATTCTCTCTCTCCATTCTCCCTCTATTTCTCCATTCTCCCTCTATATCTCCATTCTCTCTCTCCCCATTCTCCCACTATCTCTCCATTCTGTCCCTCCCCATTCTCCCACTAGTTCTTCATTCTCCCTCTATTTCTCCATTCTCTCTCTCCCCATTCTCCCTCTATTTCTCATTCCCTCCCTCCCCAATCTCCCTCCATTTCTCCATTCTCTGCCTCCCCAATCTCCCTCCATTTCTCCATTCTCTCTCTCCCCAATCTCCCTCCATTTCTCCAATCTTTTTCTCTCGCCACTCTCCCTCTATTTCTCCATTCTCTCTCTCCCTATTCTCCCTCTGTTTCTCCATTTTCTATCTCCTCATTCTCCCTCTTTTGCTCCATTCTCTCTCGCCATTCTCCATCTATTTCTTCCCCATTCTCCCTCTCCCCATTCTCGCTCTATTTCTCCATTCTCTGTCTCTCCATTCTCCCTCTATTTCTCCATTCCCTCTCTTCCCATTCTGCCTCTATTTCTCCTTTCTCCCTTTCCCTCTATTCTCTCTCTCTATTCTCCCTTTATTTCTCCATTCTCCCTCTATTTCTCCATTCTCCCTCTATCTCTCCATTCTCTCTCTCCCCATTCTCCCTCTGCTTCTGCATTCTCTCTCTCCCCATTCTCCCTCTATTTCTTCATTCTCTCTCTCTCCATTCTCCCTTTCCCTCTATTCTCTCTCTCCGTTCTCCCTCTATTTCTCCATTCTCCCTCTGTCTCTCCATTCTCTCTCTCCCCATTCTCCCTCTATTTGTCCAATCTCTCTATCCCCACTCTCCCTCCATTTCTCCATTCTCTCTCTCCCCATTATCCCTCCATTTCTCCATTCTCCATCTATTACTCCATTCTCTCTCTATTTCTCCATTCTATCTCTCCATTCTCCCTCTATTTCTCCATTCGCTCTCTCTCCATTCTCCCTCTATTTCTCCATTCTCTCTCTCCCCATTCTCCCTCAACTTCTCCATTCCCTCTCTCCTCATTCTGCCTCTATTTCTTCATTCTCTCTCTCCATTCTGCCTCTATTTCTCCATTCTCCCTTTCCCTCTATTCTCTCTCTCCATTCTCCCTCTATTTCTCCATTCTCCATCTATTTCTCCATTCTCTCTCTCCATTCTCCCTCTATTTCTGCATTCTCCATCTATTTCTCCATTCTTGCACTCCCAATTCTCCCTCTATTTCTCCATTCCCCTCTATTTCTCCATACCCTCTCTCCCCATTCTACCTCTATTTCTCCATTCTCCCTTTCCCTCTATTCTCTCTCTCCATTCTCCCTCTATTTCTCCATTCTCCCTCTATCTCTCCATTCTGTCCCTCCCCATTCTCCCACTAGTTCTCCATTCTCCCTCTATTTCTGCATTCTCCATCTATTTGCCATTCTTGCACTCCCAATTCTCCCTCTAATTCTCCATTCCCCCTCTATTTCTCCATTCCCTCTCTCCCCATTCTACCTCTATTTCTCCATTCTCCCTTTCCCTCTATTCTCTCTCTCCATTCTCCCTCTATTTCTCCATTCTCCCTCCATCTCTCCATTATCTCCCTCCACATTCTTCCTCTATTGCTCCATTCTCTCTCTCCATTCTCCCTCTATTTCTCCATTCTCTCTCCCCCCATTCTCCCTCTATTTCTCCATTCTCTCTCTCCGCCACTCTCCCTCTATTTCTCCATTCTCTCTCTCCCCATTCTCCCTCTGTTTCTCCATTCTCTATCTCCTCATTCTCCCTCTTTTGCTGCATTCTCTCTCTCAGTTCTCCCTGTATTTCTCGCCCCATTCTCCCTCTATTTCTCCACTCACTCTCTTGCCACTCTCCCTCTATTTCTCCATTCCCTCTCTCCTCATTCTCCCTCTATTGCTCCATTCTCTTTCTCCATTCTCCCCCTATTTCACCATTCTCTCTCTCCCCATTCTCCCTCTATTTCTCCATTCTCTCTATCCATTCTCCCTCTATTTCTCCATTCCCTCTCTCCACATTCTCCCTCTATTTCTCCATTCTCTCTCTCCCCATTCTCCCTCTATTTCTCCATTCTCCCTCTATTTCTCCATTCTCACTCTCCCCATTCTCCCTCTATTTCTCCATTCTCCATCTATTTCTCCATTCTCTCTCTCCATTCTCCCTCTATTTCTCCATTCGCTCTCACACCATTCTCCCTCTTTTGCTCCATTCTCTCTCTCTCCATTCTCCCTCTACTTCTCCATTCTCTCTCTCCCCATTCTCCCTCTACTTCTCCATTCCCTCCACCCTCATTCTGCCTCTATTTCTTCATTCTCTGTCTCTCCTTTCTGCCTCTATTTCTCCATTCTCCCTTTCCCTCTATTCTCTCTCTCCATTCTCCCTCTATTTCTCCATTCTCTCTCTCCATTCTCCCTCTATTTCTCCATTCGCTCTCTCACCATTCTCCCTCTATTGCTCCATTCTCCTTCTCTCCATTCTCCCTCTATTTCTCCATTCTCTCTCTCCCCATTCTCCCTCTTCTTCTCCATTCCCTCTCTCCTCATTCTGCCTCTATTTCTTCATTCTCACTCTCTCCATTCTCACTCTATTTCTCCATTCGCGCTCTCCTCATTCTC